>NC_057801.1:511294414-511594414 GCF_018294505.1 Triticum aestivum | reverse complement strand
CATCCAATGCACCTCCCACATTGTTTACCCCCCACCCCCAAAGCTACCAGATACAATTGGTCGTGCCCGCTCTAGAGCGCGCTAGGGCACTGTAGCCGCTTGATACATCTCCAATGTATCTATAATTTTTGATTGTTCCATGCTATTATATTACCCGTTTTGGATGTTTATGGGCTTTACTTTACACTTTTATATCATTTTTGGGACTAACCTACTAACCGGAGGCCCATCCCATATTGCTGTTTTTCTTGCCTATTTCAGTGTTTTGAAGAAAAGGAATATCAAACGGAGTCCAAACGGAATGAAACCTTCAAAAAAGTTATTTTTGGAACGGAAGCAATCCAGGGAGCTTGGAGTACAAGCCAGGGAAGCTTCGAGGAAGCCATGAGATAGGGGGGCGCCCACCCCTCTGGGTGCGCCCTCCACCCTCGTGGGCCCCTCGAGGCTCCCATGATCGACTTCTTTCGCCTATATATTCCCATATACCCTAAAACCATCGAAACAGAAGATAGATCGGGAGTTCCGCCGCCGCAAGCCTCTGTAGCCACCAAAAACCTCTTGGGAGCCCGTTTCGGCACCCTGCCAGAGGGGGAATCCATCACTGGTGGCCATCTTCATCATCCCGGCGCTCGCCATGATGAGGAGGGAGTAGTTCACCCTCGGGGCTGAGGGTATGTATCAGTAGCTATATGTTTGACCTCTCTCTCTCATGTTCTCTCTATTGCACGATCTTGATGTATCGCGAGCTTTGCTATTATAGTTGGATCTTATGATGTTTCTCCCCCTCTACTCTCTTGTGATGATTTGAGTTTTCCTCTTGAAGTTATCTTATCGGATTGAGTCCTTAAGGATTTGAGAACACTTGATGTATGTCTTGCCGTGCGTATCTGTGGTGACAATGGGATATCATGTGATCCAATTGATGTATGTTTTGGTGATCAACTTGCGGGTTCCGCCCATGAACCTATGCATAGGGGTTGGCACATGTTTTCGTCTTGACTCTCCGGTAGAAACTTTGGGGCACTCTTTGAAGTACTTTGTGTTGGTTGAATAGATGAATACAAGATTGTGTGATGCATATCGTATAATCATGCCCATGGATACTTGAGGTGACAATGGAGTATCTAGGTGATATTAGGGTTTTGGTTGATTTGTGTCTTAAGGTGTTATTCTAGTATGAACTCTATGATAGATTGAACAGAAAGAATAGCTTCATGTTATTTTACTACGGACTCTTGAATAGATAGAATAGAAAGGATAACTTTGAGGTGGTTTCGTACCCTACCATAATCTCATCGTTTGTTCTCCGCTATTAGTGGCTTTGGAGTGACTCTTTGTTGCATGTTGGAGTGACCCATATGATCTATCTATGTTATTATTGTTGAGAGAACTTGCACTAGTGGAAGTATGAACCTTAGGCCTTGTTTCCTACCATTGCAATACCATTTACGCTCACTTTTATCATTAGTTACCTTGCTGTTTTTATATTTTCATATTACAAAAACCTATATCTACCATCCATATTGCACTTGTATCACCATCTCTTTGCCGAACTAGTGCACCTATACAATTTACTATTGTATTGGGTGTGTTGGGGACACAAGGGACTCTTTGTTATTTGGTTGCAGGGTTGTTTGAGAGAGACCATCTTCATCCTACGCCTCCCACGGATTGATAAACCTTAGGTCATCCACTTGAGGGAAATTTGCTACTGTCCTACAAACCTCTGCACTTGGAGGCCCAACAACGTCTACAAGAAGAAGGTTGTGTATTAGACATCACCGCTCTCTGCCCAATGCTCCCGACCGCCTCGACTGTCCCATGCTCGCCTGACGAGGCCTCTTGGTGTCCATGACACGGCAAGCTGTCGACCCCCTCCTTCCTCTCTCTCCCCTACTCGTCCCGCTCCTGAACAAAGCACCGCCCAAGCCCGCCATTACCTGCTCATGCACTGGGCCCGCCTCAAGCTCGCCTCACTGTATCTCTCTCTCCCCAGTAACCTACATCACCCCTACAAGCACCGCAGAGTAGCCCCAACTCCTCCCCTTGGCCACCAGAGTCGTTGCTGCGGGCACCCGTGAGCTCTGTCCACGGTGAGCCCCGGTCCGGCTATATAAGGCCACCTAGAGCCCCTTTCTTTCCACCCCTTGCTCTCTACCACTCCCTATAGACCGCCTGAGCCACCCACTCCTCCTCGGAGCAGTGTGAGCTCGAGATCGAGCTCAAGCTCCGCTGCCTCGGGTTGCCGTCAATCTTAGGGTACATGCCCTCTCCGCCTCTTCTATCTCTCGATCTGGAACCACCGCACCTCGCTTATCATTTCCCCTCCTTCTCTCGTGTCGATTGTAGCCCGGACTGAGCAAATTGACCACCTCCTATAGTGCGGCTGCTCGGCTTCCTCATCTACGATGAACCTCTGCACCCCGGCGACCACCTCAACCTCCACCCGAATGGCGACTCCTCCCCGAGCTTGTTGGTGCCCTCGAAACACCTCGCTGTCGACCACAACACCACCGGTGAGCTTGCCACCCTTCCTGGACAGAGGTAGACGACGACGACCATGGGGCCCGTCCGTCAGCCTCACATCCTGATGAGTGGGACCCACCCATCAGGTTTAAAATGCACGCGCGCGTAGCGGTTCGCTATGTCGGTGATACTCTCCAACGTATCTATAATTTTTGATGTATTCATGCCATGTTTATAATATTTCTACATGCTTTTGGTTTGATTTGGTTAGAACTAACCCGGACTGGCGCTGTTTTCAGCAAAACTACCGTGGTGTTGTTTTTGTGCAGAAATAAAAGTTCTCGGAATGTGCTGAAAATCAACAGAGATTTTTTCTGGAAAATATAAAAAATACTGGAATAAAGAGTTACCAGAGAGGAGGGCGCACCCACCCCCCTGGGGTGCGCCCCTGCCTCATGGACACCCCGTGGGTCCTCCTGACTTGTTCTCGACTCCAAACCCTCCTATAAATACCCAAACCTCTAGAAAGAAACCTAGATGGGGAGTACTGCCGCCGCAAGCCTCTGTAGCCACCAAAAACCAATCGGGGCCCTGTTCCGGCACCTTGCTGGAGGGGGGATCCCTCACCGGTGGCCATCTTCATCATCCCGATGCTCTCCATGACGAGGAGGGAGTAGTTCACCCTCGGGGCTAAGGGTATGTACCAGTAGCTATGTGTTTGATCTCTCTCTCTCTCTCTCTCGTGTTCTTGATTTGGCATGATCTTGATGTATCACGAGCTTTGCTATTATAGTTGGATCTTATGATGTTTCTCCCCCTCTACTCTCTTGTAATGGATTGAGTTTTCCCTTTGAAGTTATCTTATCAGATTGAGTCTTTAAGGATTTGAGAACACTTGATGTATGTCTTGCATGTGCTTATCTGTGGTGACAATGGGATATTCACGTGATCTACTTGATGTATGTTTTGGTGATCAACTTGTGGGTTCAGTAACCTTGTGAACTTATGCATAGGGGTTGGCACACGTTTTTGTCTTGACTCTCCGGTAGAAACTTTGGGGCACTCTTTGAAGTACTTTGTGTTGGTTGAATAAATGAATCTGAGATTGTGTGATGCATATCATATAATCATACCCACGGATACTTGTGGTGACATTGGAGTATCTAGGTGACATTAGGGTTTTGGTTGATTTGTATCTTAAGATGTTATTCTAGTACAAACTCTAGGTAGATTGAACGTAAAGAATAGCTTCGTGTTATTTTACTACGGACTCTTGAATAGATCGATTAGAAAGGATAACTTTGAGGTGGTTTCGTACCCTAGAATATTCTCTTCGTTTGTTCTCTGCTATTAGTGACTTTGGAGTGACTCTTTGTTGCATGTTGAGGGATAGTTATATGATCCAATTATGTTATTATTGTTGAGAGAACTTGCACTAGTGAAAGTATGAACCCTAGGCCTTGTTTCCTAGCATTGCAATACTGTTTGTGCTCACTTTTATCATTAGTTACCTTGTTGTTTTTATAATTTCAGATTACAAAAACCTATATCTACCATCTATATTGCACTTGTATCACCATCTCTTCGCCGAACTAGTACACCTATACAATTTACCATTGTATTGGGTGTGTTGGGGACACAAGAGACTCTTTGTTATTTGGTTGCAGGGTTGTTTGAGAGAGACCCTCTTCATCCTACACCTCCCATGGATTGATAAACCTTAGGTCATCCACTTGAGGGAAATTTGCTACTGTCCTACAAACCTCTGCACTTGGATTCCCAACAACGTCTACAAGAAGAAGGTTGCGTGGTAGACATCAAGCTCTTTTCTGGCACCGTTGCCAGGGAGGCTAGAAAACGGCACTAACACCCCATCAACTAAGCTCTTTTCTGGCGCCGTTGCCGGGGAGGTGAGTGCTTGAAGGTATATCTTTAGATCTTGCAATCGAATCTTTTAGTTTCTTGTTTTATCACTAGTTTAGTCTATAAAAGAAAACTACAAAAAAATGGAATTAAGGTTGCCTCATATGCTTCATCTTTTTAATGTCTTTCGTGAAAATGATGGGAAGGAAAATTGTGCTCAAGTCCCATAAGAAGAATTACATAGAATGCTTGGCATAAAAAATGTGAATGATGAGCATGATTGCAATGTTGTTAGTATGAATTCTTTGAATACCCATGCTGCTAATGATATGCAAAGCCACAAGTTTGGGGATGCTATGTTTGATTAAGATGATATGTTTAGTCCCCCAAGTTTTGATGAGCAAATTTATTATGATGAAAGCATGCCTTCTACATATGATTATTATTGTGATGACACGTATGCTATAAAGAATAAAGATAACCATGAAACTTGTCATCATGATTTTAATTTTCAATTGGATTATTCTTCACATGATAGTTATTTTGTTGAGTTTGCTCCCACTACTATTGATGAGAATAAACTAGCTTATATGGAGAATAGTAAAATTTCTATGCAAGTAGATCATGAAAAGAATGCTTTATGTGATGGTTATATTGTTGAATTCATTTATGATGGTACTGAAAATTATTATGAGCGAGGAACATATGCTTGTAGGAATTGCAATAATATCAAGTTTCCTCTCTATGTGTTGAAAATCTTGAAGCTATGCTTGTTTTGATTTCCTATGCTAGTTGATTCTTGCCATAAGTTGTTTGCTCACAAAATCCCTATGCATAGGAAGTGGGTTAGACTTAAATGTTCTAGTAATATGCTTCATGATGCTCTCTTTATGTTTCAATTCTTATCTTTTATACGAGCATCATTGAAATCATCATGCCTAACTAAAAGGCATTAAAGAAAAGCACTTGTTGGGAGACAACCCAAAATTTACCTTTACTATTTTTGTGTGTTCACATGATTATGCTACTGTAGTAATCATGTTTTATAGCTTTTGTTTCAATAAAGTGCCAAGTAAGACCTTTAGGATAGCTTACGGTGATAGTTGTGTTGATCCTGCTGAAAATCAGAAACTTTTTCTCCCAGTAAATTAGTTTTGATAATTCACAGAAACGTGCTTTGATCCGATTCTTTTTTCTATGGATTGTTACACAAATTTCTTAGGTTTTCCTAATTTGGTAGAATTTTTTGAGTTACATAAGTATTCGAGAGTTACAGATTACTACAGACTGTTATGTTTTTTGACAGATTCTGTTTTTTATGTGTTGTTTGCTTATTTTGATGAATCTATGAGTAGTATCGGAGGGTATGAACCATAGAGAAGTTGGAATATAGTATACATTACACCAAAATGAATTTAGAATGAGTTCACAACAGTACCTAAGTGGTGATTTATTTTCTTATACTAACAGAGCTTACGAGTTTTCTGTTGAGTTTTGTGTTGTGAAGTTTTCAGTTTTGGGTAAAGATTCGATGGACTATGGAATAAGGAGTGGCAAGAGCCTAATCTTGGGTATGCCCAAGGCACCCCAAGGTAATATTCAAGGACAACCAAGAGCCTAAGCTTGGGGATGCCCCGGATGGCATCCCCTCTTTCGTCTTCGTTCATCGGTAACTTTACTTGGAGCTATATTTTTATTCACCACATGATATGTGTTTTGCTTAGAGCGTCATTTTCTTTTGTTAGTATTTGCTTTCTGTTATTTAGAATAATGTTTTGCATCTATATTTTCAATAAAAATGTCAAGGATAGCCTTTACCATGCTTATTTTGCAAGTATACATGTTGCTGTTTCAAAACAGAAAGTTTACCGCTGTTGCAAAAATTCCCTAGAAAAGTCAGAAAATGATAAAATGTTGAAACTTTTTGCATATTGAGCTCTGATAAATCTTCTACAGTGTGGTAGACTGTCATAATTTTCGGAGTTAGGGAAGTATGATAAATCTTTCGTTCTTTACAGACTGTAGTGTTTTGGCAGATTGCTGTTATGTTTGCATTGTTTGCATATGTTTGCTTGTTTAATGATTCTATTTGAGGATAGGAGTATTAAATATGCAGAGACATTTAGTATGCAATGTTGAATAATAATTTTTGTGATTTGTTACAGTAGAAAATGATAAGGTTTTTGCATTGGTTTATACTAACTTATCTCACGAGTTCTTGTTGAGTTTGGTGTGGATGAAGCTTTCGAGATTTAGGAAATTGAGATATAAAAAGGAATTAAGGAGACACAAAAGCTCAAGCTTGGGGATTCCCAAGGCACCCCAAGATAATATTTCGAGAAGTCTCAAGCATCCAAGCTTGGGGATGCCCCGGTAGGCATCCCACCTTTCTTCTTCAACAATTATCGGTTAGTATCGGTTGAACCTAAGCTTTTGCTTCTTCACATGATGTGTGCTATCCTTGAAATGTCATTTTGTTTTGTTTTGCTTGCCGTTGGAATAAAATAGCAAGATCTGAAATTCTTAAATTTTAGAGAGTCTTCACATAGTTGCACAACTATTTGACTACTCATTGATCTGCACTTATATCTTTTGGAGTAATTTGTCATTTGCTCTAGTGCTTCACTTATATCTTTTTAGAGCACGGCAGTGGTTTTATTTTGAAGAAATTAATGAACTCTCATGCTTCACTTATATTATTTTGAGAGTCTTTTAGAACAACATGGTAATTTGCTTTGTTATGAATTTATTCCTAATATGATGGGCATCCAAGATGGGTATAATAAAAACTTTCATATAAAGTGCATTGAATACTAAGAGAAGTTTGATTCCTTATGATTGTTCCGAGATATGAAGCTGGTGATATTAGAGTCATGCTAGTGAGTAGTTTTGAATTTGGGAGATACTTGTGTTAAAGTTTGTGATTCTCGTAGCATGCACGTATGGTGAACCGTTATGTGATGAAGTTGGAGCATGATTTATTTATTGGTTGTCTTCCTTATGTGTGGAGGTCGGGATCGCGCGATGGTTAACTCCTACCAACCCTTCCCCTAGAAGCATGCGTGTAGTACTTTGTTTTTATGACTTGTAGATTTTTGCAATTAATTATAAGTATGTGAGTTCTTTATGACTAATGTTAAGTCCATGGATTATACGCACTCTCACCCTTCCACCATTGCTAGCCTCTCTAGTGCCGCACAACTTTTGCCGGTACCATACACCCACCATTACCTTCCTCAAAACAGCCACCATACCTACCTATTATGGCATTTCCATAGCCATTCCTAGATATATTGCCATGCAACTTTCCACCGTTACGTTTATTATGACATGCTCCACCATTGTCATATTGCTTTGCATGATCATGTAGTTGACATCGTATTTGTGGCAAAGCCACCATTCATAATTCTTTCATACATGTCACTCTTGATTCATTATCCCGGTACACCGCCGGAGGCATCCACATAGAGTAATATTTTATTCTAAGATTCTTGAGTTGTAAGTAGATAAAAGTGTGATGATCTTCATTATTAGAGCATTGTCCCATGTGAGGAAAGGATGATGGAAGCAATGATTCCCTCACAAGTTGGGATGAGCCTCTGGACTTTATGAAAAATAAAAGAGGCCAAAGAAACCCAAATAAAAAAAGAGGACAAAGAAGCCTACAAAAAATGAGAGAAAAAGAGAGAAGGGACAATGTTACTATCCTTTTACCACACTTGTGCTTCAAAGTAGCACCATGATCTTCATGATAGAGAGTCTCCTATGTTGTCACCTTCATATGCTAGTGGGAATTTTTCATTGAACTTGGCTTGTATATTACAATGATGGGCTTCCTCAAATTGCCCTAGGTCTTCGTGAGCAAGCAAGTTGGATGCACACCCACTTAGTTTCTTTTGATGAGCTTTCATACACTTATAGCTCTAGTGCATCCATTGCATGGCAATCCCTACTCACGCACACTGATATCTATTAATGGGCATCTCCATAGCCCGTTGATACGCCTAGTTGATATGAGACTATCTTCTCCTTTTTTGTCTTCTCCACAACCACCATCCTATTCCACCTATAGTGCTATGTCCATGGCTCATGCTCATGTATTGCGTGAAGATTGAAAAAGTTTGAAAATACTAAAGTATGAAACAATTGCTTGGCTGAAACCGGGGTTGTGCATGATTAAATACTTTGTGTGATGAAGATAGAGCATAGCCAGACTATATGATTGTGTAGGGATAGCTTTCTTTGGCCATGTTATTTTGAGAAGACATGATTGCTTTATTATTATGCTTGAAGTATTATCGTTCTTATGTCAATAATAAACTTTTGTTTTGAATCTTATGGATCTGAATATTCTTGCCACAATAGAGAAAATTACATTGATAAATATGTTAGGTAGCATTCCACATCAAAAATTCTATTTTTATCATTTACCTACTCGAGGATGAGCAGGAATTAAGCTTGGGGATGCTTGCTACGTCTCGAACGTATCTATAATTTTTGATGTATTCATGCCATGTTTATAATATTTCTACATGCTTTTGGTATGATTTGGTTAGAACTAACCCGGACTGACGCTATTTTCAGCAGAACTACCATGGTGTTGTTTTTGTGCAGAAATAAAAGTTCTCGGAATGCGCTGAAAATCGACGGAGATTTTTTTTGGAAAATATAAAAAATACTAGAATAAAGAGTTACCGAAGAGGAGGCTCGTGGGGCCCACAAGGGTGGAGGGCGCGCCCACCCCCCTGGGGCGTGCCCCCTACCTCGTGGACACCCCGTTGGTCCTCCTGACTTGTTCTCGATGCCAAACCCTCCTATAAATACCCAAACCTCCAGAAAGAAACCTAGATGGGGAGTTCTGCCGCCGCAAGCCTCTGTAGCCACGAAAAACCAACCGGGACCCTGTTCCGGCACCCTGTTGGTGGGGGGATCCCTCACCGGTGGCCATCTTCATCATCCCGGTGATCTCCATGATGAGGAGGGAGTAGTTCACCATCGGGGCTGAGGGTATGTACCAGTAGCTATGTGTTTGATCTCTCTCTCTCTCTCTCTCTCTCGTGTTCCTGATTTGGCACGATCTTGATGTATTGCGAGCTTTGCTATTATAGTTGGATCTTATGATGTTTCTCCCCCTCTACTCTCTTGTAATGGATTGAGTTTTCCCTTTGAAGTTATCTTATCGGATTGAGTCTTTAAGGATTTGAGAACACTTGATGTATGTCTTGCATGTGCTTATCTATGGTGATAATGGGATATTCATGTGATCTACTTGATGTATGTTTTGGTGATCAACTTGCGGGTTCAGTAACCTTGTGAACTTATGCATAGGGGTTGGCACACGTTTTCGTCTTGACTCTCTGGTAGAAACTTTGGGGCACTCTTTTAAGTACTTTGTGTTGGTTTGAATAGATGATTATGAGATTGTGTGATGCATATCATATAATCATACCCACGGATACTTGAGGTGACATTGGAGTATCTAGGTGACATTAGGGTTTTGGTTGATTTGTATCTTAAGGTGTTATTCTAGTACGAACTCTAGGATAGATTGAACGGAAAGAATAGCTTCGTGTTATTTTACTACGGACTCTTGAATAGATCGATCAGAAAGGATAACTTTGAGGTGGTTTCGTACCCTACAATAATCTCTTCCTTTGTTCTCCGTTATTAGTGACTTTGGAGTGACTCTTTGTTGGATGTTGAGGGATAGTTATATGATCCAATTATGTTATTATTGTTGAGAGAACTTGCACAAGTGAAAGTATGAACACTAGGCCTTGTTTCCTAGCATTGCAATACCGTTTGTGCTCACTTTTATCATTAGTTACCTTGCTGTTTTATAATTTCAGATTACAAAAACCTATATCTACCATCCATATTGCACTTGTATCACCATCTCTTCGCCAAACTAGTGCACCTATACAATTTACCATTGTATTGGGTGTGTTGGGGACACAAGAGACTCTTTGTTATTTGGTTGTAGGGTTGTTTGAGAGAGACCATCTTCATCCTACGCCTCCCATGGATTGATAAACCTTAGATCATCCACTTGAGGGAAATTTGCTACTGTCCTACAAACCTTTGCACTTGGAGGCCCAACAACGTCTACAAGAAGAAGGTTGCGTGGTAGACATCAGTCGGCTGAAGGTGTATTTTGCCTTTACACCTTCGATGTGGCAGCCTCGCGCGGGCTGGATTCCCTCTGGGCCTGCTGCATTGTGGATGAATAGGCCTAGTTGCACAGTGCTGCTTCTTCTTTTTCTTTTTCCAGAATCTTACAAAAATTCTACAGGATTAAATATTTTTCCAAATGAAATAATCAACTCTTAAATTGTTCTAAAAATCCCACCTATTTAATGGTGTAACTTTCATACACATCCATCACACTTTTATGTACTGTTCAAATTTAAGTTCAAATTCAAGCATTTAAACCCCTCTTTGAAAATCAATTTCTCTGTTTCTATAGCTCTAATTCCAAAACTAAGAATTATTGCATTCTTAGTTTTCATCCTAATATTTAACAAAAATAGGTGGACATTTTTAAGAGAACTTTCATATTTTTTTTCTATTTTTCTACTTGCCTTATTTTCTGTTATTCTTTCGCGGTGATTAGATTCCGTGTCTGACGAAGATGGTGGAGAGGAGTTGGAGAAAGACTTGAAGACTTTGATGATCAAGCCAACCAAGGCAAGCATCCCTTTGACAATGATTCACCCCTCTTGTTCATCGATAAATTTTCCGTACCGCTGGGTTTGAGCTTTCATACACTTATAGTTCCAGTGCATCCGTTGCATGGCAATCCCTACTCCTCGCATTGACATCAATTGATGGGCATCTCCATAGCCCATTGATTAGCCGCGTTGATGTGAGACTTTCTCCCTTTTGTCTTCTCCACATAACCTCCACCATCATACTCTATTCCACCTGTAGTGCTATATCCATGGCTTGCGCTCATGTATTGCGTGAGGGTTGAAAAAGCTGAAGCGCGTTAAAAAGTATGAACCAATTTGCTTGGCTGACACCGGGATGGGCATGAGGGGTACCTTGTGTTAAGAAAAGGGAGAGTAAAAGACTATATGATTTTGTAACGTTCTTTAGCATTGATATTTTGAAAGACATGATTGCTTGTTGGGATGCCCGAGTATTAAATTATTTTATGTCAAATGATAGACTATTGCTTTGAATCACTCGTGTCTTAATATTCATGCCATGATTAGATTACATGATCAAGATTATGCTAGGTAGCATTCCACATCAAAAATTATCTTTTTTTCATTTACCTACTCGAGGATGAGCAGGAATTAAGCTTGGGGATGCCGATACATCTCCATCATATCTATATTTTTTGATTGTTCCATGCCAATATTCTACAACTTTTACATACTTTTGGCAACTTTTTATACTATTTTTGGGACTAACATATTGATCCAGTGCCCAGTGCCAGTTCCTGTTTGTTGCATGTTTTTTGTTTCGCAGAAAATCCATACCAAACGGACTCCAAAAAGGATAAAAACTCACGGAGATTATTTTTGGAATATTTATGAATTTTGGGAAGTGGAATCAATGCGGGACGATGCTCGAGGGGCCCACGAGGCAGGGGGCGTGCCCCTGACCCTCGTGGACATCCCGTAAGGCGGTTGTTGCCCTTCTTTCACCGCAAGAAAGCTAATATCCGGAAAAAATCATGTTCAAAGTTTAATCCAATCGGAGTTACGGATCTCCGGGAATATAAGAAACGGTGAAAGGGCAGAATCAAGAGCGCAGAAACAGAGAGAGACAGAGAGAAAAATCCAATCTCGGAGGGGCTCTCGCCCCTCCCATGCCATGGGAGCCAAGGACCAGAGGGGAAACCCTTCTCCCATCTAGGGAGAAGGTCAAGGAAGAATAAGAAGAAGGGGGGCTCTCTCCCCCTCTCTTCCGGGCGCCGGAACGCCGCCGGGGCCATCATCATCACCGCTATCTACACCAACACCTCCGTCATCTTCACCACCATCTCCATCACCTTCCCCCATCTATCTACAACGGTCCACTATCCCGCAACGCGCTGTACCCTCTACTTGAACATGGTGCTTTATGCTTCATATTATTATCCAATGATGTGTTGCCATCCTATGATGTCTGAGTAGATTTTCGTTGTCCTATCGGTAATTGGTGAACTGCTATGATTGGTTTAATTTGCTTATGGTTATGTTGCTGTCCTTTGGTGCCCATCATATGAGCACGTGCGTGGATCACACCATAGGATTAGTTGTATGTTGATAGGACTATGTATTGGAGGGCAAGAGTGACAGAAGCTTCAACCTAGCATAGAAATTGATGCATACGGGATTGAAGGGGGACCAATATATCTTAATTATATGGTTGGGTTTTACCTTAATGAATGTTAGTAGTTGCGGATGCTTGCTAATAGTTCCAACCATAAGTGCATAGAATTCCAAGTCAGGGATGACATGCTAGCAGTGGCCTCTCCCACATAAAACTTGCTGTCGATCTAGTAACGTAGTCAATTGCTTAGGGACAATTCCGCAACTCCTACCACCACTTTTCCACACTCGCTATACTAACTTTATTGCTTCTTTATCTAAACAGCCCCTAGTTTATATTTACGTGCTCTTTATATTCTTGCAAACCTATCCAACAACACCTACAAAGTACTTCTAGTTTCATACTTGTTCTAGGTAAAGCGAACGTCAAGCGTGCGTAGAGTTGTATCGGTGGTCGATAGAACTTGAGGGAATATTTATTCTACCTTTAGCTCCTCGTTGGGTTCGACACTCTTACTTATCGAAAGAGGCTACAATTGATCCCCTATACTTGTGGGTTATCATCACCACAGTGGCAAATCAGTCTTTTACACACTGATTAGATATCAAACAGTGCTATCATACCTAACTCTGCAGGTGGATAGAGAGCATTAAATGCGCCGCTTAGTGTCACATCATAGTGTGCCCGGCAAGCCTTGCCGGGCTGTTTTGCCAGCTTCGCGCCTACTTGCTTGACACGTCTCAGGACGAGTGTCATATGGAGGTGTTTTCTGTAGGAAGTGGCTACCATATGGCAGGAAACAACCACTTAGTCACTTGGGGGCTTGACACCGCATCGATCGATGACTTGCGTCACTGTGAGGTGGTGCAGTGGAGCGGTTTGTCTCCGCAAGCCCCAACAGGCTTGCCGGGACGATCTGGAGGCTTGCTTCCGGGGCAACCCCAACCTCTCCAGGCTCACCTGCCCGACAAGGGAGGCTTTTCCCTTAGTGATTTGTTGCCTCTCTGGCTTGACTTGATCTTCTTGATCAGCTCTCTGATTCTTCAAAGAGCTGGCCTCTTCATGCTTGATCTAATCTTGGTGTCGTAATCTTGTTCTTGGGCCTGTGCACAGTCTGGGCAATGGACCCAGGGTTTGTTGCACTGACAGGAGCCCCTGGGCCTGGCCTGAATGCGTTGTCGGGCGCCATCGGGGTAGGCCCTAACCAGTGCACAGGTAGGAGCGTAGTGGTGGCTTGCCCTTTGAGATCTTCTTTGCTTCTTCATTAACCTGAGCCCGGGTCAGTTTCCAGTTCTTCCGCGCGTCGTGTAACGCCAATTCAAGTGGGGTAGATAATGGGCCACGCTTTGTGGAGTACCCACGTTCACGGGGTGGTAACTACCATCCCATTATTCTTCCTGCTTCAAGCGCGTCTGCCACGTGTCCCGCATGCATTGTGCAAGGTTGGGGGCGGATGCGGAGGGCATGGGAATGGGTGCCATGGCAGAAAGCCAGGCGCCATGGATTGGAGCAGAGGGTCGGCCTTGACTCTTCGAGTCGTTAATGGTGAGGAGCTGGATTGGTCGAACAAGGCGGCAACCTCCACGGAAAAATCTGGCCCCTTCCCTTGCTCGCCTATTAAAATAGGACGCGGGACGGGACGCTTTCCTGCACCTCCCCTTCCTTCCTTATTTGCCATAGCCTTTGCCTATCATGGTGAAAGGTCGGGGGGTCTGGTTTTACTCCAGTGGTGACGAGAACTTCTGCTCAACAGTGCCTCCCTCCTCCTTCTGAAGATCCGGGAGCTGAGCCCACTGTGAGAGGAGGCAGAAGGGGGCATGACCAAGGTCATTGTGGCATGCGAGGCCAAGGAGGCCAGGGCGGTGCCTTGATCGCTCCTGCACCGGATGCTCCTCCCCCATTGGAAGGCCACGTTGGAGATCGGCCCTTAGAGTTCGTCATCAGGCTATATAAGCCTCCGCACGATCATCTCCGCCTCCCTACCCCATTTGCAAAGGCGATGGAGCTCGAGCAGCCATGAGCGTTGAGACTCGACATGAGGGGCTGTGTTAATGGCAGCATACGAGTGGATGTAGATTTCCCTGCCCCTCATGTCATGTACTTTTGCCAAGGCTGGAAGACTTTTGCTCGTGCCCACAGTTTGTCGGAAGGGCACGTCCTCCATTTTAAGTTAATGGAGGACGGTTTCCTTTCCGTCAAGGTTTTTGGGAGCTCGGGTGCTCGCTTAGGGTGCTACGCGGAGAGCTCGATCAACGACGAAAACTCCTCCTCGAGTGATAGCGACGAGGAGGACAATGACGGCGAAGACGACAGTGTCAACCTGGAGGGTGACGACTCTGACTCCGGCTGAACACCAGCCGCACCGTCATTGTTAGGCAGCACCATCATCCGCACCTGCACCCCTTTCCCGGCAAGTCGATTTGCCGGGGAGTTGGATGCAGGGGTGGATGTGGTGCCCCTCCTGGCTCCTCCAGCAGCCCTCCTGCTAGACTCCGGTAGGCTTCCTCGGCTGCAGCTCCGCTCGCCCTGCCGTGCCCTGCTGGTCCTGGTGGTGGCGGTCGACGGGTTGTCCTCGCTGATCTCTTCACCATCACTTCTGCCCATGCCCTCCTTCTTCTGCTGGGCTACCTCTCCTGGAGCCCGACATGATCAGGCTGGGCTTCTTCCTAGGCGCTCCTTTTGTGCTCTTCACCTCCTGCCGCAGTGCCTAAGAGGAGAGGGACAAGAAAGGGCATCACGGGGCACTTATCTTTTTTCAATCTTAAATATGTAGGCACTCACCAAATTTTAGTTCAGACTATGTAATCTCTTTAATCCATGTTTGTGTCCTGTAAGGTCTGTACTTGTTCGATCAGCATATTAAAAAAAAGATAAACCTTGCCGGGGACTCGTGCATGTAGTATGTCCATGCAGAGGTGGGATGCCTCTATACTTTTAAGTAAACAAGTTTCCCCCGGCAGGCTATCCTGCCGGTACCCTCAGTTTTATTGTCGTGGAGTTAGGCCTACTGGGCAAAAAACGTGAAGAGGGACCAGCCCCCAGCCAATCCTTTTTCGTCAAAGGCCACTGCGACCATCCTGACTGAAGCAACATTCGAGTCAAGTATGGGAGCACCTAAGTTTCGAAAGGTAGTGAGATTTTCTTATGCACAAGTCCTTACATACAGAACACGTATGGATAAGAGAAAGAACTTATCTGTTTGGCTTGTCGGAGATCGCAGTGTAGGCTCATCTTCTCATCTCATCTTGGGGACCAAGCCGACGGCAGGAGCCTGCAGTTTATGCAGATGAAAATGATGCCTGATGCGACCTTATCTATATGAACATGCAATGCTCATGATATGCTTATGAATGCATGCAACTTGTCACCCCCCAATGCTTCATTTATTCTTCTATTGCTTAGGGTCTATGCCTAGCTTTGTACAAGGGGTTACATGCAACTGAGGCAAGGCCTGTACAAAAGGGTGGCTGCCGGGCAGGGCCCGACAGCCGCGCCTTACGGGTATAACTTGCAGAGATGCTCAATATTCCATGAGTTTTGCAATTGAATGCCATCTTCGGTCTCCAGACGGACTGTGCCAGGTTTGGTGACTCATACTACCCGGCAAGGGCCTTCCCACTTTGGTGTCAACTTGTTTGTACCCTTGGCGAACTAAACGCGCCTAAGGACAAGGTCACCTTTCTCAAAACACCGGGCATAAACCCTGCGGCTGCGATAGCGGCGTAGGGCTTGCTGGTAGCATGCAACATGCATAGCAACTTGGAGATGGTTCTCCTCAAGAAGCACAGCTTCGTCACATCGGTGCTATTCCTGCGCTACTTCAACATAGGCAAGCACTCGGGGGGACCCGTAAATGAGTTCAGTGGGGATAACTGCTTCTGGCCCATAGAATAGGGAGCAGGGAGTCTGCTCGGTATCTCGATTTGGTGTCGTTCTGAGGGAGCAAAGAACCACCGGCAGCTTGTCGATCCATCACCTGCCGCACTTCTGCAGCTTATCAAATGTTCTCGTCTTGAGTCCTCAAAACACTTCAGCGTTCACCCTCTCAGCTTGCCCATTGCTTCTGGGATGTGCAACAGAGGCAAATGAGATTTTGCTTACGAGGGATGAACATATGGCATGAAGGTGCGGCTCGTGAATTGGGTGCCGTTGCCAGTGATGATCCGGGCAGGGACCCTGAAGTGGCACACCAATCCTTTCAAGAACTTGATAGCTGACTGAGCAGTCACCTTTCTCATGGCTTCTACTTCCGGCCACTTTGTAAACTTGTCGATTGGAATGAACAAGAATTCAAAGCCCCCAGCAGCACGGGGGAAAGGGCCGAGGATATCGAGCCCCCAGACCGAAAATGACCATGACAAAGGGATTGTCTGAAGAACTTGGGCATGCAGATGGATATTCTTGGAATGGAACTAGCAAGCTTCACACTTGGTGACTAGCTCAACTACGTCTTGGAGGGCTGTGGGCCAATAGAATCCTACCGAAATGCTTTCCCAACCAAAGCCCTTGATCCAATGTGGGAGCCGCACATGCCTTTGTGTATTTCTGCCAACAGTTCCTTTCATTCTTCCCGGCAAATGCACTTCAATTTTGCACCGTTGGGCCTTCTTCTGTATAGTGTGTCATCGGCAAACTGATACATACTAGCCCTCCGGGATACTCTTTTAGCATCTTCTTGCTCTTCGGGAAGTTCTCCAGTTTGGAGGAAATGAACTATGTGTCATGCCCAAGTTGGAGTCTGGGGCTCGGTAACGAGGACCAGCGGCACCTCCTCCTTCGTGGGAGCGCACCCTTCGACCACGAGGACCATATACTTCATCCGGACTGTTGGGGCGTTAAGATACAAGACCCAAGACTCCGTCCCGTGTCCGGATGGGACTCTCCTTTGCGTAGAAGACAAGCTTGGCAATCCGGATATTATATTTCCTTTCTTGTAACCGACTCCATGTAAACCCTAGCCCTCTCCGGTGTCTATATAAACCGGAGAGGTTGGTCCTTAGAAGGCCGATCACAATTACAATCATAATCATCATAGGCCAGCTTCTAGGGTTTAGCCTCTATGATCTCATGGTAGATCTACTCTTGTACTACTCCTATCATCAATATTAATCAAGCAGGAAGTAGGGTTTTACCTCCATCGAGAGGGCCCGAACCTGGGTAAACATTGTGTCCCTTGCTTCCTGTTACCATCAGCCTAAGACGCATAGATTGGGACCCCCTACCCAAGATCCGCCGGTTTTGACACCGACATTGGTGCTTTCAAATAGAGTTCCTCCGTGTCGCCGCTGCAAGGCTTGATGGCGCCTTCAATCGTTAACAACACGGTCTAGGGCGAGACTTTTCTCCCTGGACAGATCTTCGTGTTCGGCGGCTTCGCACTGCGGGCCAATTCGCTTGGCCATCTGGAGTAGATCGACAGTTACGCCCCTGGCCACCAGGTCAGGTTCGGAAACCTGAATTACACGGCCGATATCCGCAGAGACTTGATCTTCAACGGAATCTGGCCTATACCAGGGGCGTCGGATAGTCACGATGAGCACGGGATGTACCTGCTGCCGGACAGTAGTCGGGGTATCACCCCTGCAGTAGCCCCGGACCTAAATCCGGAGCAGACTGCGTGGCCCAAGGGCGGGTGGATGGACCCCGCCCCGCGGGCCGCACACCCATCGGCGGTAGAGCCGAACCCAGGCCTCACCTCTAAAAAATGCATCTGGACGACGTACTTCAGGTGTTCTCCAGTGGGAGAAATGAGAAGCACGGCAGCCCCTGCACCTTGTAGGGAGAAGGCACCATCGAAATACATGGTCCATTCTTGGGGTGCTTCCTTGCCGGGAATAACTGTCTCTAGCACCTCTTCATCAGGGGTTGGCATCCATTCTGCAATAAACTCTGCCAGCGCTTTGCTCTAAATTGTTGATGTGCTTTCAAACTTTAAGCCAAAGCTTGATAACTCCAATGCCCACTCCACTATTCTGCTGGTAGCCTCAGGGTTTTGGAGTATCCTTTGCAAAGGGAAGCGGGTGACAACCGTGATCTCATGGGCTTGGAAGTAGTGGCGCAGTTTCCTTGAGGCCATGACTAGGCCAAAAATCAATTTTTGCATGCCAGAATACCTGAATCTAGCCCCCTGCAATAGAGAGCTGACGAAGTATACTGGGCACTGCACCACTTTCTTCCTTGCCGCATCCTTGGGGTTGCCTCCGCTGCTATGCTCTTCCCTATCTTGATCCACGTCTGGCCTTGTCGGGCTGTGCTCATTCTCTCCCCCTAAAGGGACACTGGCTAAGGTTACTGCTTTCTCCACTTCCCGCTGCGCCACTAGTGCTGCACTAACCACTTGATTAGTTGCCGCCAGGTATAGCAGCAACGGACCTTGTGGTTTGGGAGCAACCAAACTGGGCATAGAAGACAAGTAGGTCTTCAAATCTTGCCATGTTGCATCTGCATCCGGAGTCCATTTCATGGGTCCTGCCTTCTTCAAAATTTTGAAGAATGGTATGGCGCGCTCAACAGACTTGGAAATGAACCTGCTAAGCATGGAAATGCACCCTGTTAGACGCCTCACATCCTTAATTGTCTTAGGTGCCTGAATCTGCTCGATGGCCTTGATTTTATCGGGGTTGGCCTCTATCCTGCGATGGGACACAAAGAAACCAAGTAGCTTGCCGGAGGGAACGCCAAACACACATTTCTCTGGGTTTAGCTTCAAGTTGATCTTGCGCATATTAGCAAATGTCTCTTCTAAGTCCTAGATGAGGGTCGATCTGTCCTTGGTCTTGACCACAACATCATCCATATAAGCTTCAATGTTCCTGTGGAACTGTGATTCAAAACCAATCTATACAGCTCTTGCAAAAGTGGATACGACACTCTTCAACCCGAAAGGCATTCGCATGAAGCAGTATGTGCCACATGGGGTGATGAATGAGGTCTTCTCTTCATCTTCCTTGTACATAAATATTTGATGGTATCCAGAGTATGCATCCAGAAAGGAGATCAAATCACACCCGGAAGTGGAATCCACAATCTGGTCGATGCGCGGCAAGGGGAATGGGTCCTTCGGGCATGCCTTGTTCAGATCCATGAAATCTATGCAAAGCCTCCATTTCCCATTAGCCTTGCGTACGACCACTGGGTTTGCTAACAACATTGGATGTAGCACTCCTCTGACCAAACCAGCTACCTCAAGTTTCTTGATTTCCTCGACAATGAACTACTGCCGCTCCAAGGCTTGCTTTCGGACCTTCTGCTTGACGGGTCGAGCATGTGGGAAGACAACAAGGTGGTGCTCGATTACCTCTGACCAAACCAGCTGCCTCAAGTTTCTTGATTTCCTGAGCAATGAATTGTTGCCGCTCCAATGCTTGCTTTAGGACCTTCTGCTTGATGGGTCGAGCATGTGGGCAGACAGCAAGGTGGTGCTCGATTACCTCCCTGGGAACATCGAGGATATCAGATGGTTGCCAGGCAAACACATCGATATTCGCCCGCAGGAAGGCAATGAGTGCGCTTTCCTATTTGTCATCGAGGGTGGCACTGAGTGAAAGTACCATCAGTGCCAGCTGGCCCTGTCGGGACCTTTTTCACTTGGATCTCTTGCTATTGGAACTCTTCGGCAAGTCATCAAGAGGCGCAACATACTCCGAAGAGGTACGCTTCCCGGATTCCTTACTGGCATCCCTGCTAGCCTTCTTCTTTCCCTTGCTTTCCTTGGCGGGGACTGCGGCTTCAGTGGCCTCTGCTGCAACTACGTCCCGGTACATCTTATCCACGCAAATAATTGCATCCTTCTCATCTGCGTAATGGAAATGACGCCCACCAGCCCTAGCATCTTCAGGGTATTGTAGTCATAGTGGGATGCCGCCATGAATTTGGCCATAGTTGGGTGTCCAAGGATTTCGTTGTACAGCAAGGGAAGGTCGAGCACATCAAACACAACCTTCTTAGTCTGGTAATTCAACTCTCCCCTGAATGTCACTGGCAACATGATATTTCCCTTCGGACGACTCCTGCCGGGGTTGACTCCTTGAAGCGTGCCCGTGACCTTGAGATCTATCTCCGCTATCTGAAGTTTGCTGATGACCTTTGGGGAAATCAGATTCAACCCGGCCCCACCATCAACCAACATCTTTGTGACTTTGAGGTTGCGGATTGTTGGTGAGACGAAAAACGGCAAGCACCCTACCGCGGTGGTGCAGTTAGGGTGGTCCTCTTTGTCAAAGATGATGGGCGTGTGTGACCATTTGAGCGGCTTCTGAGAATTTGCCGCTGGCTCCATGACATTGACCTCACGCACCCACTGTTTAAGTTGGCGGTGAGAGTAGTGCAGAGATGCACCCCCGTCAACGCATAGGGCGTCAGTGGCCTTCTAGAATTCCTACTCGCTGGTTTCCTCTTCATCCCCTCCATCGCTTTCACCATTGCCATCTTCCTTCTCACAACCCCTAGTGGGCTTTCCTTGGTTCCGAGGAGCCTTGCCGGGGCGATTTGCTTCACCGCCTCGGCCCTTCCCACCAGCGCCATTCTGACCTTTTTCCTTATCACGCTTCTCATACTCAGCCCTCTACTTCTTGACGAGTTGTTCGACCTGATGACATTCCTGGAGATTGTGGCCCTTGGTCCGATGGATTTTGTAGTATGGCCCATCACCTTTCCCAGCCTTCTCGGCAGCCGCAGCCTCTCGGCAATCAGAGCACGTAGAAACTTCCTTGTCGGGGGCGTCGGTCTTGGCCTTCTTGCCGGTACTAGGCATGCCCGATCCCTCAACGATCATCATTGTCTTATCTTTGCGCCTTTTGTTGTGCTTCTTGTTCTTCTTCTTCTAACTGGTGGCCTCGTCATCATCCTATGAATCGATGTCGATGCCATCTTCTTCTCCGGGGAATTTCCTCCCCTCCTCCACTCGAGCACACTTGTCCACCAAGGTGTAAAGTTCCTTCACAGTATTGGGCAGCCGAACATCCATCTTGGAACGTATCCGATGGTTGCGCACGTTAGACTGGAATGCAGATATTGCAGCTGCCGGGTGGATGTCTGGAGTATTTCTGTGGACTCGGCTGAACCTCTGCATGTACTTCCGCAGAGTATCTCCTTCTTTCTGCTGGAGAAGCTGCAAGTCGTTGGGCCACCCTGGTTCTTGATGGCCGCCCGTGAAGACGCCAACGAACTCATGGCACATGTCAACCCAGGTCGAAATGGAGTTCTCCTGCAGGTGCATCAGCCAAGACCTCACATTTGGCTTGAGTGCCAAAGGGAAGTAGTTGGTGAACACCTTCTCATCTCTTCCCCCAGCATCTTGAACAGCGATGGAGTAGATGCGCAAGAACTCTGCCGGGTTTAGCATCCCATCATACTTCTCTGGTATCTCTGGTTTGAACGTGTGGTCAGACGGCCAATGGACTTGTCATAGCTCCCGAGTGAAGGTGGGGCACCCAAACTCGAAAGGCAGGCGCCCGTCCCTGTCGAGCGCGATCTCATCAATGTCGGGATCGTCGTGCCCATCGGACTAGTGGAGGGTGTCATGGCATTACTCGATGGCGACGCACGTGCCTTCCATCTGCCTGTCCTTTGGGGTCCGCCGTTGGCCTTGACGTGCCCGAGGGTCAGATGAGGCCATAGAGACGTCGTCGGGTTCTTGGTTGAGTGGCTCCCGTCCTGGTTTTCGTGGTGGGGATTGCACGGTGGGGGTGGGCCCTTCAATACAGCCAACAGCGCGGGCCATTGTCGTCGCCTGGGTAGGCCGTGGCGGGCCAGCTTGTTGTGATCCTCCCGCCTTGGTGAAACCAATCAGACTCTGGATGGTGGCTCACCATTCATCCATCTAACCGGCTGCCGGTGGAAATCTCAAGAGAAATTGGGCCCGCGCCATGGCCTCCAAGGCGGCACTTGGCATAGGTGATGACGATGTAGATCGTAGTGTCGCTTGGCTCCTGATGGTGCCGGCAGTGACTGCGTCGTGCCCTCGTTGTTGTGAAACCGCTTGGATAGCATGGTGATGAGGTGGGGGCGCTTGAGGGTCAGCGGCTCCGTTGGGCACAACAGCTGGGTCAGCCCGTGCCAGAGGTGGTGCATGCCATGCGGTCGCGCCCGTAGTGGGAGCGGCCGGAGAGTTGTGATTCGCCCCAGAACGAGCCCCACCACTGCGGTTGTGCCCTTGGTTGGGTGGAGGGGTGCTGACGGAATAATCTCTCCTCCCATACCTCATGGAGCATGGCCGCTGGGATGTTGCTGATGTTGTCCTTCGTTGGTGCCTCTTGCTCTTGCTCCGGCCGCGGGGGAGGCAGTAACAATGCCGCATGCGTCGACCACGTCCCCCGCAATGCCCACATCTCCATGCGTCACCGCGGTCCCCGCAACGTTGGTGGTCGCGGGCGGTGGGGCCTTCGAGGTGGATGGGTGAGCTGTGCCACTGGGCTTCTTCCTGGGCGCCATAGTTGATGGAGCCATCGATGATGAAAAGGGCAATGAAGATGACGCGTTGCTTATGCTCTCTGGGTTCGCGCCAGTGAATCCCCCTACCTGGCACGCCAAAGATGGCGTGGGAAACCACAGCCACCTATGGGGCCATGAGCCCCTTTTGGTTCGGCCGGGGGACATGCACGTTGCACAAAGAGCGGAGAAGCGTAACACGGCACGACAGGGATCACATGGGCAATTTTACCCAGGTTCAGGCCGCCGCAAGGCGTAAAACCCTACTCCTGCTTTGGTGGATTGATGGTGGATAATGGTGGAGAATGCGACGCTCTTGCTCGGCAGGGTTGCCTTGGGGCGAGAGTGGCTACACGCGTATGAATGTGCAAGGGTCTGAATCTTTTCTACAGTTGCCATGGGCCTCCTTTTATAGGTAAAGGGGTCACTACAGTGACAAATCAGTCTTTTACACACTGATTATATAGAAAACAATGCTATCATACCTAACTCTACAGGCGGACAGAGCGCATTAAATGCGCCGCTCAGTGTCACATCACAGTGTGCCCGGCAAGCCTTGCCTGGCTGTTTTGCCAGCTTCGCGCCCGCTTGCTTGACATGTCTCAGGACGGGTGTCATATGGAGGTGTTATTGTAGGAAGTGGCTGCCATGTGGCAGGAAATAGCCACTTAGTCACTTGGGGGCTTGACACCACACCGATCGATGACTTGCGTCACTGTGAGGTGGTGCGGTGGAGCGGTTTGTCTCCGCAAGCCCCGGCAGGCCTGCCGGGACAATCTGGAGGCTTGCTTCCGGGGCAACCCCAACCTCGCGAGGCTCACCTGCCCGACAAGGGAGGCTTTTCCCTTAGTGATTTCTTGCCTCTCTGGCTTGACTTGATCTTCTCGATCAGCTCTCTGATTCTTCAAAGAGCTGACCTCTTCGTGCTTGATCTGATCTTGGTGCCGTAATCTTGTTCTTGGGCCTGTGCACAGTCTGGGCAATGGACCCAGGGTTTGTTGCACCGACACTTCTCTTCTGTTATGAGTTTTTCAAAAACCAAGATATATTTTACTTATTGACCTCTTCCCCTTCAAAACTTTTTCAAATGGTTGCTAGTACCCTTATGCCCCTGACCACCGGATTCCTTATAATGCTCGTGGATAACCTAGAAGGTAGACGCCTTGCCAGACGTTTGCCCACATCTTCGGAACACAAGTTTGGCGACATCATGACAAGACAATACCAACAGAAGAGACTATCTCGAGGAATGAGGACATGAAGACCCATAGGATGGTGACACCTGTGACACTGCCCCAGGATGATGCAATCTTGTCCTATGATGACCGGGGCATAAGATATGCAAGATCATGATATACATCGCTAATAGAGACACCCTGTCCTTACCATTGTTGTATTGGCAACCACCGGTGGATGAGAACCCCGCCATTTGGTCCACCTCACTATAGTGAGCAGGAAAACGGTTCTCGTCATCCCCCGCTCTCAGTGACGATACTGTCAACAATGTGTTCGACAGATTGGACCTCTATTATGCCTTGTTAATATCATTGCATAAAGGATTGCCTACCTGGTATCATCAACGCCTTAGAAGGCAAAAGGGGTCATCATGATTAAAAAGACAACATAAGACCGAGTCAATGCAAGCTACGAGGAACCACGTACACCCCGTCAGCTCATCGGGCGAGAAGTTGTTGAAGATTCTTCAGGCCAAACCCGGATCGTTTCATCAAAGGGCTACAAGAGACATAGCAACACCCGAGGAAAACCCAGAAGACTCCACGAGGCACGAAGCAAGCACAACTAATGAGTCCGAGAACCCCTAGGGTAGGATGAGTCGTGTATCCCCTATGCGAAGTCGAGTCCATGCTATGGTTCAAATAGAACTAGGATTTTTCGTTGCTTGCTATATTTCATTTGTGCCTTGATATAAGCCACACATTGCCCTAGGCGACAAGTACGCGACTATATCACCTGCCTTATCTTGTCGTTTGTGTTTGGCCCTTTTGGCACTTGTTTGATTGCACTTGCACTACACCACCCCCTTTAGGCATTCACCAAGGACAAGTTCACCTCCGAGGGCATCACCGCACCCACTGTGGCCGTCGTCGCCGGAGGAGGTGTGGAAGCTGCCGCTGCTGTCACTCTCCAGGCAGCATCCCAGACGGTCGCCGGCCTCCTCGAAGGTCTTCACGAAGACCGTCGCCGCCTCATCGAACTTGAAGTGGAGGGTGTGCTTCCCCTTCAAACCACAGGCGCGGGGGAGCGACTTCCACCCTTGAGTCAGGTACATGAATCCGGAAGGAGTGACCTCAACCTCCACCTAGGAAGACCTGTTGCAGTAGCCATCTGGGTGCAACCATAGCCCGACAGGTCCGTCAGTCGCCAGCTCCTCTGCGAAGGAGTTCGGGAGCTGGAGCCAGGTGCGGGGCGGACTCTCCATCCACACAACGAACTCACGGGCCAATTCGGCAGAGTGGGCCCATGGTCGAGTGGCCAGGCAGCCACCCCGTTTCTCCCTCCTCGGCTATGGCCGCCTTGCCCCCCATGGCCACATCCGCGAGTGGGGTTCTTCCTGCGGCTGCTAGAGCTGGTGCGGACCGCCAACGGAGGGCGCCTGCGTCCCCAGGAAGCATCGCTAGCATAGCGGCGGACTTGCAAGGGCGGTCGTGCCCCCTCTTGGTATGCGGTAGCTTCGGCCCTTCCAGCACCACCTTGCCCTTCTTGAGGGCGAAAAACCTCCTCATGGGCGCCATGGCTACAACGACAAAGCTTGAAGGCGGAGAGGCGAGAAGACAAAGATGGGCTGAGGGCTCCGCCCCTCTGTCCTTTTATAAGCAATCGGGGAAGACCAACCGGCGCCCCTTCACCTCCAGAGATGTGATGCACTACAAAAAATATATACTTCCATGATGATACATGTTTGTCACAGTAGGTCACGTTTTTTGTCATGCGTGTACATCCATGATGATTTTATGACAGAATGAAGATAGTCATACATGTGCTATCATAGAAGTGTTCCATGACATTACCAAAATTATCACCACGGAAGTGTCCACTTCCATGACGATAAATCACGCGTCATAGAAGTGCTTTCGTCAAGGGTGACCGACACGTGGCATACACCATAACGGGTCGCCGTTAAGCTATCGGGTTCCGGCTTGGACCCGATAACCCGTTAACAGCCCGGACCAATGGGGATTTTCCACGTGTAAAATTCTCAATGGCCAAAGGAACCACGTGTCGGCTAACCATTGGGACAAATGTCATCCACTCATTGGACCGAAGGCGCCTATGATACATCTACACGTGGCACGGCCCAACAGAGGCCCATTCCGATGAAAAGCCCGACATGTTTGACTTGGTCAAAAGGTAGCGGGTCGGCCCACGGAAAGCCTGTTAACGGCCTATTCGCATATAGCCCATTTATGGCCCGCTAAGTCACGGCCTGTTACAGCCTATCAATTAGGCCTAGTAGCGTCATCTGGGCTGACCAATATGATTCCAGCCCATTGTAACTTCTGGCCCATGTATGGCCCATGACGTCTTTTGGCCCATATGAGGCCCTTTGTAACTCTTGGCCCATTAACGGCCCGTGGTGAAACTGGCCCGTAATGAACAGTGTATCGCTTTATACCCGTTAATGGCCCATTATTCCATTGGGCCATTTCTAGCCCATGTTACCTTTTGGCCTTCTCAGGGACCATTTATTCTTGGGCTCATTTCCAGCATTCGGTTACTTACAGCCCATTACTGGTCTTTTCTGCTTGTGGGCTAAATTCAGCCCGTGATTATAGTTGGCCCGTTTGTGGCCCGTTAATCCATTGGAACGTTTTCATAGCGTCATCAAATATGGCCGATTAATGACGGCTCGTTATGGTCGGCCCATGAATGGACGGTTCCAACTCTAGCCCGTTCACGACCCATAATGCGGTCCGTTATTGGCCCATGTTTGGCCAATCGATCATACGGCCCGTAGAAGGCCCATTGATGCTATGCCCCGTAGAAGGCCCATTGTTTCTATGACCCGTAGGAGGCCCATGGTCACTACAGTAAATATGTAGGCCATGGTTATTGTGGCCTTGTTTTTAAAAAATAGGTTATTGCGGCCACTAGCAAACCGCAGAAAAAGAACTGCACTGACTACAAGCAAACAAATAAACAAGACAATAAGGAAATAAATAAGCAAACAACTTACGCTAGGCTATCACGACTATTACACATATTACATCCACTGGGCATCAAAGTTCGCCACCAGTGCAAATATAGGGAACAAAGCAACATATCACATACACTGGTTGTCAAAGTTGGCAACCAGTGCAAATAAACGCCGAAGCAAAACAAGTCCAGAACTAAAACCACTTCAGAAGAGCTCAAGAAACAATATCCTGGGTACCCATAATGCTGGCAAGACGCTTTGTGCGCTCGCCGCGGCGCCGCTGTCTGCCGTTGTGAACATGCTGAACAAACGAGAGGAATCTAGAGAGGACTGTACGTGGAGAGGCGGACAGTCGGGACCCACCGGGTCTATGGCCGTACGCAAGCAAGTGCCTCATTCAAAAAAATACTTCCTCCTAATGCTATACTCACTACAAAAAAAGACACATCCGTGACATTTTGGGCCGAACGAAACTTTTTTCTGTCATACATATGACACTTCCATGATGATAATTGTGACAAAACCAGGTATCATCATAGATGTGGTGGGCTCCTACTTCTATGACAAAAAATCATGACAGAAAATGGGCTTTTCGTCCTGGGCGGGCTGGAGACGCAGCTGCATGAAATTATTTGGGCCGTCCATGACGGAAAAAACCATGGTAGAAGTGAGGGCGAGGAAAATTTCGGGAAGTTCTCGGTTACGGTGGGCGGTCGGGGGCCGAGCGACGCGCGTTTCTCTCGTACACGTACGCGTGTGTGTGCGAGGCATTGGCTCTAATTGAACCCGAGTGAGGCGTTGGGCTCTAACTGAACCCGAGCGATTGCACTGTAGGCTACGCGTTACTGAACCCGAGCGATCGATCGATGGCTGGTAACTGAACCCGATCGAGCGATTCCTTCGCTACTGTTGCTAACTGAAGCCAATCGATGCTGCCTCTCTGGATGAATAGTGAGCATTGCGGGGGGGGGGGGGGTGGATGAACAGTGAGCGGTGGCGTTGCCTCTAGATGAACAGGACCCCGTGGTGTGGAGGGCTGGATGAACATGACGACCCCGTGGAGGGCTGGATGAACAGTAGACGGTGGAGGGGTGCCCGTGGAGGGGTGGTTGAACAGTAGCCAGTGGAGTAGCGCATGGTGGAGGCTGGATGAACAGGAACCCGTGGAGGCTGGAGGAGGTCGACGGTGGAGATGAACAGTATCTCATGGAGTCCCGTTTTGCGGTACGCCACACCCCTCCCGATGAACAGGACCCCCGTTTCAACCGTAGCGCTCCAACACAAGTCCGTTTCATCCATTTTGCGGTACGCCAAACCCCTCCCGATCAACAGGATCCCCGTTTCGACCGTAGTGCTCCAACACAAGTCCGTTTCGTCCGTTTTGCGGTACGCCACACCCCTCCCGATCAACAGGACCCCCATTTCGACCGTAGCGCTCCAACACAAGTTCGTTTCATCCGTTTTGCGGTACACCACACCCCTCCCGATCAACCCGACCCCCGTTTTGATCGTAGGAGGTCCATTCCCTCCGTTTTGCGGTACGCCAGACCCCTCCCGATGAACATGATCCCATTTCGAACGTGGCCGGTCAAACACAAGGCCGTTTCCTCCGTTCCGCGGTACGCTAGACCTCGTTTCCATCGCCTATTCCGTCCAAGCCCTCCCGATGAACACGATGACGCATTCCGTTCCGACCCAGCCGGTTGGCTCCCCATGAACACGACGACGATGCTGTTTCTCCGTTCCGACCCCGCCATGTACCCGAGCCCTGGCCGTACGTATGCGCGAGTAGGCATTCGAGACCTCGCCCATATGTGCACATACGTGGCCGTATTTTCTTTCTTGCACACTGGCCGTTGTACGTACGTGTACATGCTACGTGCGCGCCTCTACTACGACACGTATGCGCCTCTACTACGACACGTGCGCGCCTCTACTACGACACGTGTGCGCCTCTACATCGACCAGTATATATGTACGTACACGTTTGCGACCAGAATGACAATGCTACATACACTTTGACCAGGTGGGTCCTGACTATCAGGCACTTCCTTGCATGCAAAGATGTAGCTGGTGGGTCCAAGCAGTCAGGGGGGCGAATCGTTTTTTTGCCCGGACGCACTTCCTTGCCTGCGAAGGTGTAGCTGGTGGGTCCCAGCAGTCAGGGGGGAAACGTTTTTTTGTGAAATACGGTGGCCCATCCGGTGGGTCCCCGCTGTCAGGTGGAGGAATAATTATTTTGCGTGTAATAAGGAGGCACTTCCGGTGGGTCCGAGCTGACAGCGGGGGGAATGTTTTTTTCGCGATATACGGTGGCCCGTCTGGTGGGTCCCAACAGTCAGGGGGAAACGTTTTTTCGCAAAATACTTGTGGCCCATCCGGTGGGTCCCCGCTTTCAGGTTGTCAGGACCCCGACTCGATGTCACATCGATCTAGCTGGTAACACCTCATATCACTTTGCGGCCTCACGCACGGTATCCCCACGGGTGTCGTCTTACCTTTTCCCGGGACCGTTTGTGCCTTTTGGCTCACGTATATGATAGTGTCGCTAGCATCCATATGATAAAGAGCCCGGGATGACATGACTAGTCGTAAACCCAAAGTGGCACAGACTTACAGGGACAGGCATCCATGACCCAGCTTCGAACGTGTCGGTCATCAGCAAGTGGGTCCGGGCTGTAGCACTGGGCTAGCAGGACTCCGGTAAACCGGGCTGTAGCGGGCTAACAGGACTCCGGTACTCAAAGCGTGACATTTCCCCGAAGGGACAGACACAGGAATGAAGAAGGACACATGCCGGCCAGCCTAAGTGTTCCAGAGCAGTAGCAAGCTACCATGGCTCAGCGGTAACACTAGGAGACATTTCCCGGTAAGAGAGGCTACTAAAGATAAACAACTAGATAGTCAGATCCCACACATACCAAGCATTTCAATCATACACACAATATGCTCGATATGTGCAAATACAACGAAGCATCACAACATGACTCTATGACACAAGTACTTTATTTAAGGCTCAGGGAGCCATACATAACATTCACAAAGGTACGGGTCTCACGACCCAACATACAAGTCATACAGTCATACAAGCCAGCAGCGGAAGTACATTGTCTGGGTACAGACAACTAGTAAAATAAAAGAGGCTTGGAAGCCTAACTATACTACGTGGTCCATCACAAGCTCAGGGTCACCACCTGGGTCTTTAGCCTACTCGTTGATGTCAACGTCTACATAGAACCCATCAGAAGGGGTTGCAGCGTCTTCTGTAAAAATGTAAATTATAGCAACATGAGTACAAAGGTACTCAGCAAGACTTACATCAGATCCTACATACATGCATAGTATCAAGAATGGTTGGTGGAGTTATTGCAGCAAGCCAGCTTTGACTCTTGGCTAGACTATCCTACGATACTCCAACTTGAAATGTTTTGCGCACACGAGTCCACTACTCACCACTTCAATACACTACCGAGGATCCACCTCCGTCTTCCTACGGAAGAGCCATCCTCGGCACTCACACTTGTCTTGAGGCTTTTAGTAGTTTCCATTTACTTGTCTATGAACTGTATAGGCAACCAAGTAGTCCTTTACCGCGGACGCGGCTATTCGAATAGATCATGATAACCCTGCAGGGGTGTACTTCTTCATACATGTTTCCACCACTTAGCGTCTGCACACGACATGTGCTCGGCAGACTTCAAGCGAAAGCCGACGTGGGTGTAGACCACGACCTACCTAAACACTTAAGCCTCTAGTCCAGGTTTATCGCCTATTCAGGTTCCATCCGCAGGGAGTCCGGCCGAGGTTTCCCATACGGCCCCGAACGATGTGAACAGGGTTCCCGAGATACCTAACGGGTATTCGGTACACCCGGCCACGTACCTACCGCATCACAGCCCACCCCTTCGGTCAGCGCTGTCCACGGCCTCCAGTAGGCTACAAACACCAGAAACTACTTGCAACTCCTGGACAGAGAGCTAGGGTGAATAAGAAGTCGAGCGGGGTCATATTTCAGGGCCCAATGCATGGTAGTAGCTGTATCTTAAATCACACATACAGATCTCAGTGCTTAAGGTCGGCTTCAATGAAACAACCCACCATGTACTCCTACATGGCCTCTCATCGATACCTTTACCAAATCGTGTTCACCACACCACTCTCATTACCGACATAATCATTTCACTCTAGCCCATCACCCAGATGAACCAGACCTGACACGACTCTAAGCATAGCAGGCATAGCAAGGTAGGAACAACACATACACATGGCTCAATCAACTCCTACACATGCTAGTGGGTTTCATCTAGTTACTGTGGCAATGACAGGTCATGCAGAGGAAATGGGTTCAACTACCGTAGCACACAGCAGTTTGAATCGCGTTGGTCTTAATGCAGTAAAAGAGAGCAGGAGCGAGAACATGGGATTGTATCGATATGATCAAATGGTTGGTTGCTTGCCTGATGGTTCGATGCACGGATACGGTTCTTCGTTAGGGTAATCACGGTACTCCTCGGGAACAGATCCTGTCGCAAAGGACATCGATACACAAACATCACCACACAATGTGCAACAATATGATGCATGCATGAAACATGGCAATATGAGTGTGTTGGGCTAATGCAACTAAAGCCAGAAGTGTTTGAACAAATTTGAATCAAAGATTCAAATTTCCAAATTCAAATATGGCCTTTTAAAGTGCCTTTTCTTGTTCTGATTAAAACATCAATTTAACTTGTTTGATCATGCATGAAAATAGTACAGATGGATAGATTGGATTTTTCTGATCATTTTTCATATATAATTTGTCCAATTTGGAGTTACAGAATAAAAGTTATGAATTTTTGAAGTTTAATTAATATTCTGGAATTTCCTGATTTAATTTAAATCCAGAAATTCAATTACTGCGTCAGCCTGACGTCACAGTGACATCAGCAGGTCAACAGGGCTGGCTCGGGTCAAACCTGACGTGTGGGGTCCACACGTCAGTGACACAGGGGCTAATCCCGTGTTGACCCGGGCTGGTTAGCTTTGACTAAGCCCTGGGGCCCACTTGTCAGCGTCAGTAGGTGGGGGTTAGTGCTAATTAACTAGGCCACGTCAGCTCGCCGGAGTTCTGGCCGGCGGCGACCATCGGCGGCGAGAGATTGGTTTTGGTCGTTTCGGCCACCAAATGGACCGCGGAGGCCACCGGAGTGAGCTGAGGACAACCCGCAGCTCTTGGCGGAGTCCGTTGGGGTCGGGGTGGCCGGAGTCGACGGCGGCGAGCTCGGCTGCGGCGGCCGGGTTCGGTGCGTCGGGAATCAGTGTTGCAGGGGGTTTGGGGAGGCGTTGGTGCGTCTACGTGCTCCTGGTGATGGTGGAGCACGATGGTGTGCTCGGTTGGGCGCTACGGCGACCGTGGCCACGACGGCGACATCGCCGGCGGCGTGAAGCTCTCGGCCGAGGTGGGCTAGGGCCTAGGGGTCGGGAGAGACCAGGGAAGAAGGGGGAAACGCTCCGGGGGCTCACCGCGGTTGCAGTGGGCGTCGAAGCGGGCTCGGGGACGCGCGGAGACGACGAATTTGACGGCGACGGTGGTCGGAGTCCGAAGAGGGGAACGGCGACGTGGCGGCGATGCAGGGCTTCCGGGGACCGTGGAGCGGTGGGGAGGAAGAGGGAGTCGAGGCGGAGCTCCTGAGCTGTGGGGAGCGAGGGGTGGTCGGAGACGTGGCTAGGCGAACGGGGCGACGGTGGTCGGCGTCGGCGGGAGAGAGAGCGAGGGAGAGCCGGGGAGAGTGAATGGGGTGTCGGCGAGGTCGGGGCGACGACCAGAAGACGATCCACGCGGCGCAACGGCGACCAGGGCGATGCAGAGAGGCTGGGTGGTGCGTGGCGAGCTCGGGCGCGCCATGCTCACCTCCCTGCCTGCTCTGGCAAGGGGAAGCAGCTGGCTGGCACGGGCCAGCACAGTGCTGGGCCGGCTGGGCTGGGCAGGTAGGTCCAGGTAAGTCTCTCCTTTTATTTATTTTCTGTTTTCTGTTTTTATTTAATATATCTGCAACTTTGTTGAATTAAATAAAATACCTAGGCAACTCCAAAAATCACCAAACTACTCCTGGTCCATAGTTGGATTATTTCCAACATGAAACATTTTAGTTTGGAGATATTTGAGCATTTAAATATTTTATATTATTTTAAATGCCCAAATTCAATTATCTATGATTTAATTCAAAAACCCTAGGATGGCCTAGAAAAATGTGCACCACTTTTGGCAGAGGTTCTGAACCAAGACAAAAATGATGGGCATTTTAGAAGGGCATTTCAGGTTCATTGAAAAATTATTTTAGTAGCCCTAGTTGGTTTCAGAGGGGACTGGGGGTTCTGTCATCCCCATTTCAAGTTTCTGATGAATGAGTAAACATGATGCAACACTCTAATGCATGACTAGCTAGGGTGTGACAACTCACCCCCACTCAAAAGAATCTCGTCCCGAGATTTGGGTTCCTCCGAGAAGAAGGCGGGATACTCGAGTCGAAGACGATCCTCCCTTTCCCAAGTTGCTTCATCCTCAGAATGGTGCGACCATTGAACCTTGAGAAACTTGATATTATGACGTCGCGTGGTACGTTCGGCTTGATCGAGGATACGAATGGGGTACTCTCGATATGTAAGATTATCTTGGAGATCAAGCGTTTCGTGGTCCACTTCACGGATAGGATCCGAGAAGCAACGCCTGAGTTGAGAAACGTGGAAGACATCGTGAACTCTGGAGAGATGCGGAGGTAGTTCCAACTGGTAGGCAACTTCTCCTCGTTTGGCAAGAATGCGAAAAGGTCCAATGTAACGAGGAGCCAATTTGCCTTTGATACCGAAACGATGGGTTCCCTTCAGAGGGGTGACCCGAAGGTAAGCCTTCTCGTCAACCTCGAAAGTCATAGCCTTATGTTTTCGGTCATATTGACTCTTTTGACGAGATTGGGCTGTTTTCAACTTTTCACGAACGATACGAACTTGATCTTCTGCTTCCTGAATCATATCCGGGCCAAAGAATTGTCTTTCCCCGGTCTCTGACCAGTTAAGGGGTGTTCGACATCGTCGTCCATAGAGAACTTCAAAAGGGGCTTTACCCAAGCTAGATTGATAGCTGTTGTTGTAAGCGAATTCGGCAAATGGAAGGCACTTCTCCCAGTCCATTCCGAAGGAGATAACAGAGGCTCGGAGCATGTCTTCTAGAATCTGATTGACGCGTTCCACTTGACCACTCGACTGAGGGTGGAAAGCGGTGCTAAAGGAGAGACGGGTTCCCATAGCATTTTGGAAACTTTCCCAAAATCGAGAGGTGAAAAGACTTCCTCGATCCGAGTTAATTTCCAAAGGAACACCATGGAGAGACACTATTCGGGAGATGTACAAGTCTGCCAGCTGACTAGCGGTTATACTCTCACGAACTGGTAAGAAATGAGCTACTTTGGAAAGACGATCGACCACGACGAAAATAGCATTATTCCCTCTTTTGGTCCTGGGAAAACCGGTAATAAAATCCATACTAATTTTATCCCATTTCCATTCAGGAATAGCTAAGGGTTGAAGGGTGCCAGCAGGCCGTTGATGCTCTGCTTTTACACGACGACAGACGTCGCAATTAGCAATATACTGAGCAATTTCTCTCTTCATCCTAGTCCACCAGAACCTCTGGCGTAGGTCCTGATACATCTTAGTACTACCGGGATGAATGGTGAGAGGAGATTCATGAGCTTCCTTAAGGATCAATCGCCTCAGGTTGCGCACTTTGGGAACCACTAGTCGATTCCCGAAGTATACGACCCTTGATCATTAGTGGAGAAACAATTCGCAATTCCTTTCTGGATGTTTCTCTTGATGCGGGAGATTCCCGGATCTACCTTCTGTGCTTTGATGATTTGATCCGTAAGGGTAGGTTTTGCCACCAAGGTGGAAAGAAAACCTTGAGGAACAATGTGAAGGTTAAGCTTCCGAAATTCCTCATGGAGAAGCGGTTGACTTTGTTGTAACATCAGGTTGTTACAATAAGATTTACGACTTAGCGCATCAGCCATGACGTTGGCTTTCCCTGGGGTGTAGGTTATTCCTAAGTCGAAGTCTGTGATCAATTCAACCCAACGTCTTTGCCTGAGATTCAGATCCGGTTGGGTGAAAATGTACTTCAGACTTTGGTGATCAGTGAATATTTCGCAACGATTACCGAGGAGGTAATGTCGCCAGGTCTTAAGTGCATAGACTACGGCTGCAAGCTCTAGATCATGAGTAGGATAATTCTCCTCATGTGGGTGCAATTGCCGTGAAGCGTAAGCAATTACGTGTCGATCTTGCATGAGAATGCAACCTAGTCCTTGTCGCGAGGCGTCGCAGTAGATAACAAAGTCCTTGGAGAAGTCTGGCGGTACCAGCACGGGAGCAGAGGTCAGGCGTCTTTTCAGTTCCTGAAAGCTGTGCTCACATTGTGGAGTCCATTCGAACTTCTTATCTTTTTTTGAGGAGTTCGGTTAGAGGTTTGGCAACTTTGGAGAAATTCTCGACAAAGCGACGGCAATAGCTCGCTAAGCCTAGAAAACTCCGAACTTGCTTGACCGATTCAGGTGGAGTCCAATTAAGGACGGCTTGAACTCGCTCAGGGTTAACAGCAATACCTTTACCAGATATTACATGACCCAGATAGGTCACTTCTGGCAACCAGAATTCACATTTAGAAAATTTGGCATAAAGGCGATGCTCTCGAAGTTTCTGCAACACTAGCCTTAGATGTTCGGCATGTTCTTCCTCGTTCTTGGAGTAGATGAGTATATCATCGAGATAAACTACGACGAACTTATCCAAATACTCCATGAAGATTGAGTTCATTAACCGAGAAAAGGTGGCTGGAGCGTTGGTTAAACCGAAGGACATGACGGTGTACTCGTATTGGCCATAACGAGTAACAAAGGCCGTTTTAGGAATGTCCCCGTTTCTGATTTTGATTTGATGGTAGCCCAACCTCAAATCCATCTTGGAGAAGACTGAGGATCCAGCGAGCTGATCATACAGATCGTTGATCCTGGGAAGTGGATATTTGTTCTTGATTGTGACCAAATTGACAGGTCGGTAATCTACAACCATCCGGTCCGTACCATCCTTTCTTTTGACGAATAGGACGGGGCAAGCCCACGGAGATGAGCTAGGTCGGATGAAACCCTTTTTCAAGGACTCATCGAGTTGTTTCTTAAGCTCGGCTAGTTCTAGGGGTGCCATCTTATAGGGTCTTCTAGCAATCGGAACGGTTCCTGGAATGAGGTCTATTACGAACTCAACATCCCTGTCAGGTGGAACACCTGGCAATTCCTCTGGAAAGACATCCGGAAAGTCACGGACTACCGGAACGTCCTCAAGGTCTGGCAAAGGGCTGGCGTTAAGAGAATATAATTGTCGCTTGGCTATTCGGGTCAAGACATTAACTATCTTCCCCGAAGGATGGGTGAGTTGAACAGTCCTAGAGAAGCAATCAATTTGGCTTGATGAGCTGACATCCAGTCCATACCCAAAATGATATTAATATCTGAAGATTTAAGGGCTATCAAAGATGCAAGGAAAACAAGTCTGTCGACTTGGATCTCATTTCCATAACTTACCCTAGAGGTCTGCCATCTAGACCCAGGGGTAGAGATTTCCATAGTGGATGGCAAGTCACAGAATGCAACGTTATGCAAACGAGCATAATTTTCAGATATAAAAGAATGAGAGGCTCCTGTATCGAAAAGAACAGATGCCGGGTGGCAGTTAACAAGAAGCGTACCGAGAACGACGTTGGGGTCCTCTTGAGCTTCTTCGGCAGAGATACAGTTGACATGGCCACGTGAAGCGGTGACCGGTTTAGCATGGAAACACCTTCCCTGTCGGCTTGCCACGGCCAACAGCTTTAGCAGATTGATTGGGGTTGGTCTGGGGACACTCACGCATATAGTGACCAGATTCCCCACACTTGAAACAAGTCACGGAACTGGTACGTGGAGGAGCATTATTGGTTGGACCCCCATAGGGCTTGGCCGGTGCAGACTGTTGAACAGGGCGAGGCGCCTGGAAAGATGGCCTCGGTGTGAACCTGGGTGGCAGGGCGGTGTTGGGTACCCACACGCGGCGCTTCTGAGGACCAGCACCGGATGAGGAACCCATGTCACGTCCATGCTTGCGTGTTGCGTCATAGTCAGTCTGACCAGTTTCAGCACTGATGGCTTTGTTGACAAGTTTCGAAAAAGATGTGCACTCATGCAGACGGAGGTCGCGGCGAAGCTCAGGACTAAGGCCCTTACGGAACCTTGCTTGCTTCTTGGCGTCAGTAGAAACTTCCTCAGTTGCATATCGTGCGAGATTACCAAACTCCCTGCTATAGACATCCACAGAAAGTCGGCCTTGGGTGAAATTGTAGAATTCTTCACGTTTACGGTCCATGAGACCCTCCGGAATGTGATGTTCACGGAAAGCCTCGCTGAACTCAGCCCAAGTAGTGACATGGCCCGCTGGGCGCATGGCTCCATAATTCTCCCACCATAGACTGGCGGGGCCTTCAAGATGATATGCGGCAAAGGTGACCTTGTCAGCCTCCGCTACCAGCGCGGAACGCAGCTTGTGAGAGATACTGCGAAGCCAGTCATCAGCGTCGAGAGGCTCGACGGAGTGGTGGAACGTGGGTGGATGCAATTTGATAAAATCACTGAGTGACACCACGTTAGCCCTCTGATGGTGTGCTGTATTCTGTTCAATACGCTCCAACAAACGGTTTGTCTCCCGCTTGTTTCTCTCAGCTTCCATCATCACCTCGGCTAGTGAAGGAGGATGAGGCAGATTTTCATTCCTGGCTTCACTGCCTTCGGCCTGCTCTTGGGAAGCAGGGTTGGCGCGCGTGTTGACCATCCTAGGTAAACAAGACAATGATTTAGTCAGAATGATGAGATTCCGACATGGGATACATAATGTAAGAAATAACTCGGAATGCAAGATGATCATCCGTATGACATGGTAGATACAGAAACTGCTTCTTTATTCCATCGTCATACACACCATACAAGGTTTAGTACAAGACCAAACAAAGTACTATTACGGTGAGAAAAGGATTACATCTCATCGGAGGCATTCCAAGCTCCTATACATTATTTTTCTACACCTCCGGAAAGAGTACAAACTAGGTCATAACCCACGAGTCACGCGGGACGATAGATGACACAGCTAGTGCGAACTAGTGATGCTACCCCTAACTCAGACCGATCCGTAGTAGTCCTCATAAAAGTCACCTCCATAGCCTGGAAGCTCAACATGTTCATCCGGAAACAGACGATCTCGCGGAGCTTGTGGACCATAGGGGCTAGGATGAGGCCTTGGACCAACAAACGGTGGCCTGCGGGGACCGCGAGGTGGGGTGATGCCTCCTACATCACGCCAAACCATCACGTCTGGCAGAGCAGATCTCACAGGATAGAGATCGCGCATATCCGAATATCCAGCTTGCACCGCCGGTGCGAACCGAGTCAAAGTGGCCCAGTGGTCAGCACGGGTATTGAAGAGCTCTAACCTTAAGGCCCGATTTTCACGGTCCTTATCCTCGAGCATCTCAGCAGTGGTGCGAGTCCGTGAATCCTCCTGAGTGGAATCAGCATAAATAGCCTGGAGATATCCTTGTGCTCCCGGAAGTGATCCTGGCATATACCGGAAATCAGAGTCCCGAAATAAACCAGATCTGACTCGCATAATGGTCATCATAGAGTAGGCGGCGTCCTGCACAGCCATCTCGATAGTAACCCCGAGTCCATAGGAGCAGTGAAGAGGCTCAGTGGATCCAGGATAAGATGGAAATATCCTGACAGTGCAGAGATACTGGCTTTGATTAAAATCTCGGAATTGCTCTTCGACCGTGTACTCAGGATACCAGCGGTATCCAGCCTCAGTCATTACCCTGACCAACTTAGCAGTATGGCCGGGTACATCTAGGCATCGAGTCAGGCGAACCACTTGATTGAGGTCGCGAGTGGCCATCTGAAAGCACAATCATAATGCAAAGGCATTAGAATTTCTAGCAAAATTTCGGCAGCATAACAGCTGTAAATGCTCAAAAAGGACTTTGAGACATTTGACAAAGGATTTCGTACACACTCAACATCATCATATCAAAGTTCTGAAACCATTCTGGCAACATGATGTGGTAGTAGAACTGAACTATGGCTTGTATCCATCAAACTTATAAGGTACTACTGATTAGTAACACGTGATCCTGATAGAGAAATAGATCCTAATTCCTTAACCCCCGGTGGAAGAATGGACCGACTCAGATCAGAAAGTCATAAGGTATAAGGAGTAAAAAGAGCCTTACGTTCCATCCCACAAACAATTCCCCTACATATAACTAAAGAATTTCTAGACTCAACATCGACCAGTTTGGCTTGGAGAACCTACAGGCAGTCCGGCTCTGATGCCAACGCTGTCAGGACCCCGACTCGATGTCACATCGATCTAGCTGGTAACACCTCATATCACTTTGCGGCCTCACGCACGGTATCCCCACGGGTGTCGTCTTACCTTTTCCCGGGACCGTTTGCGCCTTTTGGCTCACGTATATGATAGTGTCGCTAGCATCCATATGATAAAGAGCCCGGGCTGACATGACTAGTCGTAAACCCAAAGTGGCACAGACTTACAGGGACAGGCATCCATGACCCAGCTTCGAACGTGTCGGTCATCAGCAAGTGGGTCCGGGCTGTAGCACTGGGCTAGCAGGACTCCGGTAAACCGGGCTGTAGCGGGCTAACAGGACTCCGGTACTCAAAGCGTGACATTTCCCCGAAGGGACAGACACAGGAACGAAGAAGGACACATGCCGGCCAGCCTAAGTGTTCCAGAGCAGTAGCAAGCTACCATGGCTCAGCGGTAACACTAGGAGACATTTCCCGGTAAGAGAGGCTACTAAAGATAAACAACTAGATAGTCAGATCCCACACATACCAAGCATTTCAATCATACACACAATATGCTCGATATGTGCAAATACAACGAAGCATCACAACATGACTCTATGACACAAGTACTTTATTTAAGGCTCAGGGAGCCATACATAACATTCACAAAGGTACGGGTCTCACGACCCAACATACAAGTCATACAGTCATACAAGCCAGCAGCGGAAGTACATTGTCTGGGTACAGACAACTAGTAAAATAAAAGAGGCTTGGAAGCCTAACTATACTACGTGGTCCATCACAAGCTCAGGGTCACCACCTGGGTCTTTAGCCTACTCGTTGATGTCAACGTCTACATAGAACCCATCAGAAGGGGTTGCAGCGTCTTCTGTAAAGAAATGTAAATTATAGCAACATGAGTACAAAGGTACTCAGCAAGACTTACATCAGATCCTACATACATGCATAGTATCAAGAATGGTTGGTGGAGTTATTGCAGCAAGCCAGCTTTGACTCTTGGCTAGACTATCCTACGATACTCCAACTTGAAATGTTTTGCGCACACGAGTCCACTACTCACCACTTCAATACACTACCGAGGATCCACCTCCGTCTTCCTACGGAAGAGCCATCCTCGGCACTCACACTTGTCTTGAGGCTTTTAGTAGTTTCCATTTACTTGTCTATGAACTGTATAGGCAACCAAGTAGTCCTTTACCGCGGACGCGGCTATTCGAATAGATCATGATAACCCTGCAGGGGTGTACTTCTTCATACATGTTTCCACCACTTAGCGTCTGCACACGACATGTGCTCGGCAGACTTCAAGCGAAAGCCGACGTGGGTGTAGACCACGACCTACCTAAACACTTAAGCCTCTAGTCCAGGTTTATCGCCTATTCAGGTTCCATCCGCAGGGAGTCCGGCCGAGGTTTCCCATACGGCCCCGAACGATGTGAACAGGGTTCCCGAGATACCTAACGGGTATTCGGTACACCCGGCCACGTACCTACCGCATCACAGCCCACCCCTTCGGTCAGCGCTGTCCACGGCCTCCAGTAGGCTACAAACACCAGAAACTACTTGCAACTCCTGGACAGAGAGCTAGGGTGAATAAGAAGTCGAGCGGGGTCATATTTCAGGGCCCAATGCATGGTAGTAGCTGTATCTTAAATCACACATACAGATCTCAGTGCTTAAGGTCGGCTTCAATGAAACAACCCACCATGTACTCCTACATGGCCTCTCATCGATACCTTTACCAAATCGTGTTCACCACACCACTCTCATTACCGACATAATCATTTCACTCTAGCCCATCACCCAGATGAACCAGACCTGACACGACTCTAAGCATAGCAGGCATAGCAAGGTAGGAACAACACATACACATGGCTCAATCAACTCCTACACATGCTAGTGGGTTTCATCTAGTTACTGTGGCAATGACAGGTCATGCAGAGGAAATGGGTTCAACTACCGTAGCACACAGCAGTTTGAATCGCGTGGTCTTAATGCAGTAAAAGAGAGCAGGAGCGAGAACATGGGATTGTATCGATATGATCAAATGGTTGGTTGCTTGCCTGATGGTTCGATGCACGGATACGGTTCTTCGTTAGGGTAATCACGGTACTCCTCGGGAACAGATCCTGTCGCAAAGGACATCGATACACAAACATCACCAAACAATGTGCAACAATATGATGCATGCATGAAACATGGCAATATGAGTGTGTTGGGCTAATGCAACTAAAGCCAGAAGTGTTTGAACAAATTTGAATCAAAGATTCAAATTCCAAATTCAAATATGGCCTTTTAAAGTGCCTTTTCTTGTTCTGCTTAAAACATCAAGTTAACTTGTTTGATCATGCATGGAAATAGTACAGATGGATAGATTGGATTTTTCTGATCATTTTTCATATATAATTTGTCCAATTTGGAGTTACAGAATAAAAGTTATGAATTTTTGAAGTTTAGTTAATATTCTAGAATTTCCTGATTTAATTTAAATCCAGAAATTCAATTACTGCGTCAGCCTGACGTCACAGTGACGTCAGCAGGTCAACAGGGCTGGCTCGGGTCAAACCTGACGTGTGGGGTCCACACGTCAGTGGCACAGGGGCTAATCCCGTGTTGACCCGGGCTGGTTAGCTTTGACTAAGCCCTGGGGCCCACTTGTCAGCGTCAGTAGGTGGGGGGTTAGTGACTAATTAACTAGGCCACGTCAGCTCGCCGGAGTTCTGGCCGGCGGCGACCATTAGCGCGGCGGCGAGAGTGGTTTTGGTCGTTTCGGCCACCAAATGGACCGCGGAGGCCACCGGAGTGGAGCTGAGGACAACCCGCAGCTCTTGACGGAGCCCGTTGGGGTCGGGGTGGCCGGAGTTGACGGCGGCGAGCTCGGCTGCGGCGGCCGGAGTTCGGGTGCGGTCGGGATCAGTGTTGCAGGGGGTTTGGGGAGGCGTTGGTGCGTTCTACGTGCTCCTGGTGATGTGTGGAGCACGATGGTGTGCTCGGTTGAGCGCTACGGTGACCGTGGCCACGACGGCGACATCGCCGGCGGCGTGGAGCTCTCGGTTGAGGTGGAGCTAGGGCCTAGAGGTCGGAAGAGACCAGGGAAGAAGGGGGAAACGCTCCGGGGGCTCACCGCGGTTGCAGTGGGCGTCGAAGCGGGCTCGGGGACGCGCCGGAGACGACGAATTTGACGGCGACGGTGGTCGGAGTCCGAAGAGGGGAACGGCGACGTGGCGGCGATGCAGGGCTTCCGGGGACCCGTGGAGCGGTGGGGAGGAAGAGGGAGTCGAGGCGGAGCTCCTGAGCTGGTCGGGGGAGCGAGGGGTGGTCGGAGACGACTGCTACGGCGAACGGTGGCGACGGTGGTGTTCGGTCGGGCGGGAGAGAGAGCGAGGGAGAGCCGGGGAGAGTGAATGGGGTGTCGGCGAGGTCGGGGCGACGACCAGAAGACGATCCACGCGGCGCAACGGCGACCCGGGCGATGCAGAGAGGCTGGGTGGTGCGTGGCGAGCTCGGGCGCGCCATGCTCACCTCCCTGCCTGCTCTGGCAAGGGGAAGCAGCTGGCTGGCACGGGCCAGCACAGTGCTGGGCCGGCTGGGCTGGGCAGGTAGGTCCAGGTAAGTCTACTCCTTTTATTTAATTTTCTGTTTTCTGTTTTTATTTAATATATCTGCAACTTTGTTGAATTAAATAAAATACCTAGGCAACTCCAAAAATCACCAAACTACTCCTGGTCCATAGTTGGATTATTTCCAACATGAAACATTTTAGTTTGGAGATATTTGAGCATTTAAATATTTTATATTATTTTAAATGCCCAAATTCAATTATCTATGATTTAATTCAAAAACCCTAGGATGGCCTAGAAAAATGTGCACCACTTTTGGCAGAGGTTCTGAACCAAGACAAAAATGATGGGCATTTTAGAAGGGCATTTCAGGTTCATTGAAAAATTATTTTAGTAGCCCTAGTTGGTTTCAGAGGGGACTGGGGGTTCTGTCATCCCCATTTCAAGTTTCTGATGAATGAGTAAACATGATGCAACACTCTAATGCATGACTAGCTAGGGTGTGACACAGGTGGAGGAATAATTATTTTTCACGTAATAACGAGGCACTTCCTTGCGGCTGTCGTGGACCCAGCTATCAGCCTCTCCACGTACAGTACTCTTCCGATGGAAGCCGGTCGTTGACCACATTGACCATGCCGCACCGAGAGTACCACGGCGGTGGACGACGGCGAGTCCTAGGAAGGGGACGACGCGGAGCCGGGGAAGACGCGACAGTGGATGCCCACGCAGAGAGGAGTACGAGCATTCACTAGTTCAGCTGCGGTGTGAGGCTGCCGTTGCCGTAGAATAACAAGGGGTGTCGGTGAGTGGAGGGATGGCCTGGCCAGTGGTCGGAGTAGTATGGGGGCGGTGAGGCCTCCGCGGTAGCACAGCCGGCCACGGGAGGCAGGAGCATGCGGCACGACTGGCGCTGCTTTGGGCGGCTGGAGCAAGAAGGCCAGAGGTTGAAGAAGCACTATGGCCGTTGGATGGAAATCAAATAGTCACTGGAGTATTGACTAAGTTGACAAAGCCCTCTGTCCCCGTCAACTTAGTAGGCCCACAAGTCAGCCCAACAATATGGTGGGTCCCGGCTAGCAGGAGGGTATTCATTTTTTGGGCGTAATAAGGAGGCACTTCCTTGCGTGCGAAGATATAGCTGGTGGGTCTGACCTGTCAACGGGGGGAACATTTTTTTTTGCGAAATACAGAGGCCCTTCCTGTGGGTCCTAGCTGTCAGGTGGAGGAATCATTATTTTGCGTGTAATAAGGAGGCATTTCCTTGCATGCGGCCGTGAACCCAGCTGTCAGCCTCTCCATGTACAGTCCACTTCCGATGGATGTCGTTCATTGACCATGTTGACCAGGCCGCGCCGAGAGCACCAGGGCGGTGGACGACGGCAAGGCCTAGGAAGGGAACGGCACAGAGCCAGGGAATACTCGGCAGTTGTTTCCCACGTGGAGGAGTACGAGGGTTTACTGGTTCGTCTGCCGTACCCGGAGAATAACAACAGGTGTGGGTGAGTAGAGGGATGGCTAGGCTAGCGATGAGAGTACGGTGGGGCCGTGAGGCCTGCGCGGCAGCATAGCCAGCCGCGGGAGGAAGGAGCAGGCAGTCCCGCCGGCGCTTGTTTGAGCGGCTAGAGCATGAAGAGCAAAGATTGAAGAAGCACGACAGCCGTTGGATGGACATCCAACAGTCACTGCTCTTGTGTGTTGACTAAGTTGATAGGGCGTTGCGTGTGCGTCAACCTTTTTTTATGAAAGCATACGCGCTAACCTGTAGTAGGCGCACAAGTCAGCCTCAAATCAGTGGAAAACAGCATACAACCCATCTGCCATTATTTCTAATAATGTACAACCCATTTGCTAATTCTTAAGAATTTTTTTGGAGCCCTTCTTATTTTTGTTAGCGTTACACCCCATATTGTGGCCACGGTTAAAAAGTATACAAAATGTTGCATATTTTGGTGCGGTCAACTGTTTTTAATCCAGAAATATCGATTCACATTTAAACTATTTTGAAAAATAATTTATATAAATATAAGATCCAAATAATTGTCCACGCATAAAAATCAATGGAATTTAAAATCTTGTAATGAAAAAAAATGAAACTAATTCCCGGTTTAATGTGTTTTAAAAATGTACATCCCATTTCTGGGCCGAATGAAACTCTCCTCGTCTTGAAAGATTTGCAGCCCAGCAGGGCCGATAAAGCAAGTAGGCCTTGTTTGCGTATTTCTTTTAAAAAATAGAACTGGGCTAGCCATTTTCAGCAAGAAAAAAACACAACTGGGTTCATGATGTGGTAAACATAAATAAAACCCTGGCTAGACAGGCCACAGCCCCCGCATAGCCCCGTTGTTACCCCGATCCGTCGCTAAAACTAGTATAAATAACAACTGCTTGTTCCTCAAAAGAAAACTGCGCGACCTGCTGGGTCCCTGGTGTCAGCCGCTCGTAGTGTAATTCTCTTGTTTATTGACTACATTGACAATGGCGTGAGCCCCAGATATCCAACCATTAGGAGGAACCATATTTTTGGGCTTGTAATATAGAGGCACTTGCTTGCATACTGCCATGACGCTGGTGGGTTCCTACTGTCATCCTCTCCACGTATAGTCATCTCCTGGTTCCTCTCGGTTATTGACGATGTTGACAACGCAAGAGGGCGGCACACCGTGCACGGCGAGTGAACCAAGGCCGCAAGGAGGAGGACGACGGCGAGGCCTCGGACGGAACGAACAGGAGCCATGGAAGATGCGTCGGTCCAGTCACAGGCGGAGGGGTGTATGAGGGTTGACTTGTTTGGGCGCGGGTGCGTGTTGGGGCTGGCGTCGACAGAGAATAACAGGACGTGTGGGGGAATAGAGGGAGGGACTGGCCAACGTTGGAGGGTACATACGGTAGGGCGGCAGAGGCGCAACCAGCCATGGGAGGCAGGAGCAGGCAAAGCCGACAGAGTGGTTTGGTTTGGGCGACTGGAGGAAGAAGAAGACAAGAGATAGAAGATACACGACAGATTTGGATGTCAATCCAATGTCTGGTAGGCAGAATCGTTTGTTGAGCTAGTAAGTCGACACCACCTTGGATAGGCTATTTCCTCGCGGGTCCCAAATGTCAGAATCCAAATCTATCATGGTCATGCAGCCTTTCCTATGAAAATTTACAGCCCATTTGATGTGCTAGTTTGAAGTAAGTTTGTGGGTGCTGGTGGGGGATAATCACTTGGCTTCTGTAATGCACAGTGAGCTCAAGCAGCCGGTAAGAGTGATGATATTTCCCTTGGTTGGGATTTGTTACAATATTTCACTCTAAATTAAACAAATGGCAAACCATTTGCCTTGTTTCAAAGAAAATATGACAATCACAACCAAGTTGAAAAGGGTAGGAACATCTAACTCCAGCTTACAAACTATACAAAAGCATGAGGGTTAATTTTTCAGCAGGTTTACAAAAAAACCAGATTGAAAAGGGCAACAACATCTAACTCCAGCACTGTTTTCGGCAGTCACAGTCAAATGAATCGGTCAGGTCCATAGAATGAACATCCTGGGTCGTAAAATCTACTGGATTATGACCACAATATGTTGTAAATAGAAGCCTGGCACGTTCAAAAGCTCTTTCGCCCACCTGAAACTCCTTTTTTTGCTCTTCGACGACATACCCATCCGCCAAAACCATGCTGCTGATAAACTTAGCCTGATGGACAATAGTAACCTCGCATTCAGCAGGAAGAATGTGACAAATCTAGTGTTTGCACGGTTGGCTACATATCGTTCTAGCGTTATTGTCTTCAATCGAATCTCATGAGAAGTGAGAAAATCCTGATGCTTACGAATCCACCGATTGGTTATAACTTTCTTACCCCGTCCTGTTGCCTAAATAGACATGAAGATTGAAAACAGATAAGGTCTAAAAGAAGAGTGTCGAAAGAGCAATAGCTGAACGGTTAATTCTAGTACACTATATGCGGGCTTCCAATGTGCGTGAAATTATCACCTTTATATACAACTTCTCCAGACATGGAAAGCATTGCAGCAAGCTAATAATCTTGTTCAGATCAAAACTATTCATTTGGATATATAAGATCTTGACAGAATCCAGCACCATTGATAGGCCATTCATGGAGAAACTCTTCATTGAGCATAGAACATAATATTAGTACAAAATGTGTACTCCAAGATGATATATAACTTATGCGCAGAAATTTAAAATGCAACTTATGGTTACAGGTGTAGATGATAATATAAAGTACCTGAAGAACTGTTGAGCCAAACACCATATTGAAATGAGCACATAGATCATGTATTACACCCAAGGTCTCCAGTTTAGGTGCATAGAGGACGGTTATTTGCAACGGTGAATAACTAGAATCAAGGATCAACCTTTGAAGTGAAGGGGCATCTTGGATGATGAGCTGCCTTCCATCAAAAGAAATTCCAATTCTTACAAGGTTAGGCGACTTTATTTGGAGACAACCGATTCTAACTGTGAAAAAAGCACCAAGCACTCCAGCGCAGGGCAACTGGAGTGGATGATGCTTTGCAATGAGGCCTCTGATATACGAACCCGCACAAGTGAAAGTTTCTTGAGAAATGGGAGTCGAAGGTTTAGTACCAGATTGTCTGGTAGGTAGCACAACACAAAGGTGGAGGTGTGGAGAGAGGAGGAAAACCGTGAGATGGACATCGGTGCTGAGGGCACAAGTTTATGGCGTTCGGTATATGGTATGTGATTTCCAGGGGAATAGTAGAACTCAAGCAGCTGTAGTTATGTGAATTCAGGGGATTTCAGCCAGGCGTCCACCGTGCAGGGCATGGTATGCTTGCTCAGGTAGCATGACAGGATGCAGAGGCTTTGAACGGAGCCCTGGTGGTAGGAGATGATGGCTCTGGGGATTTCAAAATCATTGAAGAGAGATAGCCGACGACAGTCGAGATTAAGGGGCACGGCGCGCCATAGAGGGCGCCACCAAATTGAGAGGACTTTGGTGCGGCAGTGTTCCTTGGTGGGGAGAAGCGAGATGATCTCCCCAAGGACGGCGTCCGGGAGATCGCTGATGCGGTCCACCCGAGATTCTACGGGTTCCTGGGATCCGGTGGGGGCGGGGTCGCCACTTCTCCCCGTGCTGCCGGGTGCGGGATCTACAACAAGCGTCGCCGCTGGCGGGAGCCTCATCTTCTTGGCGCTGGGATCAGCCGACTCCATTTTCCTTGAGGGCGTCGCGTCGCGCTCACGGATTTGAGCAGAGTAACGAATGACGAGCCTAGTTGTAGTGCGAGCGAAGAAGAAGGGGAGCTGGGGGTTTTCTGTAGGAGTGAGGAAGAATGGGAGTTGGGGTTTTTTGTAGGAGTGAGGTGAGGAATTTGGGGGTACGAGTGGAGCGAGCTGACGTGAGGTGGGTGGGAGCGAGGAGGAAGAAGAGCACCTAGGTTTTTTGGGGGGGAGGGCGGTGTGCTGGGTGTGGGTAGCGCCTCTCATTCAGTAAGTATATGGGCTTTTGAATTGATTTTACTATTTACTAGTGTGGATGGGCTGTTTTGTCTTGGGCCTAGAGAAACAATTACTACTAGTACAGTGGAGACACTCTACAACTACCTAGAAAAACAATTACTACTAGTACAGTGGAGACACTCTACCGCTTCTGGCTCCTCCTAGGTCATTGAAACGTCTCCCTCTACTGAATGCCGTTATACTTTTGTTCACCGACATGCGGGCCATGCAGCGCGCGGGCCCAAATGCCATCCACCAAATTAGAAGGCAGTATGCAGGCGGAGAGTCACCCCGGTCGTAGTGCAGCAGTAATGAGCCGTCGTATCACAAAACCCCACCTCCCCGCAGTCTAAGTTTGACGGACGAAGCAACCATCATTTCATTCTTTGCTGAATCCCCTTCTCCCTCACCGTCTTCAAGAAAGGAACACTCGCACATGCCACTGTTCTTCTCTCCCAACGAAGGGAAGGTCAGCGGATCCGTGATGTTGGTATATTTTCATTCAGAGAAAAGAAAAGAACTTTCGCAAAGCAGTAACCGATCCTCACTCTCTTTTTTGTTTCATTGTCATTGCGATTGTGTCAGTGGTCTCCTAGTATTTGTCAGTTTCATGATGGACCAAGGAGAACCATGCAAGATCTGCCGATATTGGAGTAGACACGGGAGGTCGATCCCCACGAGACAGAGAGCTCCAAGAAGATGGAGGCAGCCACCGAGCCGACCCCAGATACGCTCACGGCCACTACTGATATGGTCAATGCCCCGTTTGAGGTTACAACCCCCATGGCACTGCAGGAGCAGTTTCCCCCCTTCGAGGATGTGTCCCCCCCCGCTGAGCTGCCCAAGGTGATTTTCTTCTTTGCCGATCTCGATTGTGGTTTTTCGTCTAAGTTTGTGGTGATTAATAATGCAAAAATTTATTAGCTTCGATGCCATGCTATACATAGTGGTTTAAATAACTTGTGTTTCTTATACTGAAAAGTAATTCAGAATTTGTTTCTGTTTCAATTAGAGCCCTGATGCAGACAAGGATTGTGTGGTTGTACATGTCACTCGCTATGAGGTGGATGACCTGAATATACGCACTAGGAAAACAGAGTTCTTAGGCTGTTGGATCCTGGAAGCCATTTGCGGTTATACCAATGAAGAGTTGTATTCCAGCCTCACTGTTGTCAGGCGTGTTATCCAGGGTGTACTGAAGCACAAGAAGTTCAAAGCTACTCCTTCGTTTGTGAGGCATACTGTTCTTGTCAAGCTTGCGCAGGAAGATGACATGGCATGCCTCCACAAACAAGTTTATCAGTGGCAAGGCCACAAGGTTGTCTTCATGAAGGTTCACATGATTGAGCTGTTGCGGGATGTCATCGATGATGTTCATGGCAAGGTCTGTCTTGTGTCCAGCCCAAATTAGATAGAGGCATGAAATAGTTGCCCCAGCTAGTGTTTAATATTAGTTTGGATTGTGTCTAATTATCCAAACCTTGCCTGTTATCGACCCCTCTGGGGATAGTACTCTGTTTGAATCCGTCTATGGGAACTGCTGCTACTTTTGTGTGCCCGTGAATCATGTGAGAACCATCGTAATTGTTGCCGAAACAGATGCGTCCTCACTAGTTTTTTCATGAATATGGCATGGTAAGACATAAGTTGTCACGGTTTATCATACGAGCAGTGTGTGTTTTGATGAAATAGAGCAGTCGTTCGAGAACTGTGCGCTGACGTATACATAAGTACTTGTAAACACTGTTGGTGCTACCCCACTTGTAAGCAGTTGTGCAAAACACAACACATTGGCTCAGCTCGCTTCAACACTAGGCTATCGACCAGCTAAGAATCAACAATATGCTCTCTGACATATAAGCAACTATGTATCTTGTTACAGTGGTTCATGCAGTTAACTGAGGCCACAATGTAATAAATTCCAAACGTTCACACACTAGTCCAATGCTCATATGGAACACTCACATTAAACTCGTCATCATAAAAAACTTGAAAAGCATAAGATAAGCAATTTTATACATCTCAATGATTCATAGAACATAACAAACATATACTAGTTCACAACAAAAGACAAAGTTGTGAGAAGGTTTACAAATCAGGAAAAAACAAGCAAGGCTTCTCTAAGCAAAGGGCCTCCCGGCAGGCTTAAATTTCCTGCAGTTCACTCTGGTTTTTTCTTGTTGCCACCATCCAGGGTTAGGCTCTCTCATTCCAGAATAACCAATTATAATTGTGGTCTCAGCTGGAATGCTGAACTGAACCATGCAGTGTACTGACCAGGTGAAATTCTTGTGCATTCCACTAAATTTAAGCACCGCTATTTGCAGAAATAAGCAGACCACAATGCCTCTTGTCCGCGCACCTGTCCAAAAAACCGCCGTGCAACCGTGCCAGCTAGTCCTTGGTCCATGGATGAACTGGTAGAAAGTGCATTCCGGACTAGGATGCAGTTGTTTTCGCTCGTCCCTGCACTGCAATCAGGAAGTAAAACATATGAATCAGCTTCTTTTAGATTGCGTTGGTCATTCTACCTTAGTTACTACCAATGTAGGAATACCTTGAAGACGGGAGGTTAGACGACGGCAATGAGGGATAGCCATCTCATTTTGTGCAGTTGTACTAAAACTGAGGTGTGTACTTTTGATTGCGCAGATAGAAACAATATGGAGACAGACATCCCAAAACGATATGGAGACAGACATCCCTGTTTGTGCAAATACGAAATACGGTTATTTAAACAGTGACAGATATTTGCAGTGGCGTATGATTAACAGCAGCATCTATTGTGTTATAATTTGCACTAGATTGACAGTACAAAGAGTCCTTAAGTAAGTAGCATCACATAACATCAACAGTGCCACTAGATTAACATGCAGAACAATAGCATTAGTATTACTGTCATGAGAGTAGCACATGGTCAGTAAATGTGCAATCAAATTTGTGCAGTTCCACTGGGATGAAGCAATGTTAGCGGTGTGAGATTTAAGTGTAACTGCAAAAACACAATTCATGTGAAATAAAGCAAGACAGAAGCACTTCATAAAATGGTGGTGGCATTGCTTCAATTTATCGACGGCACTAGACCATTACTTATACTGACATTAGGTGGCATTGCTTAATGCTTCATGTGATTTTACATTACTGGTAGCGATATGGGCATAGGGACAGCAGGGGCATAAAGTGGTGAGGCAGATGTGGCTGCCGAGAGCGAAAAACACTCAGGCAACATGTCTGCATTTGTCCCATTTTTATCTCCTCGGCGACATTTTCCTATGTGAGCACAGGAAATCTAGACCTGCTCATTCTCATTTGCGTTGTCCCCCAACACCCGTCACTTTCTTTCCTTTTTCAACCAAGAGATAGGTCCACTTCCCCCACCCTTCGCCACCCACCATGCTTTCTTCGTCTTTTTAACCAAGAGACCAGTTGGGTAGCCAGTATCTACTACTTTCCCCCATTTCCTCTTAGAACCAAGTCCTAGATTCATGCTACAACTTTCCCACTTTCTTCCCTATTTGAACCAACGCTTAGAGTCGACTGTATAACTAGCTTTACCTCTAATAATAGTAAAAGTCTAGGTGGCTTTGGAACAGTGGACGAAAGTAGAAAAAGATCCACACGAAGGGAGCTGGGGCAGTAGAGCAAGGCAGGTGTTCCGTTTTGAAGGAATATATACCTGAGGGTCGATGGCATGTGGCAAAGACGGCGTCGGGAGGCCGCATCTTGGCCACAATACCGCAGGGAGGAAGAAGGGGTCGGAGGCCCTCCTGAGCCAGCACTCTCTCGGAGAGAACGACACGGTCGCCGATCGGGACGCGCGGAGAGCCGTTGGTCTCCTCCCTAGCCACCGACGACAGCATGAACGATGCACCTACACCCCTGCCCCGGTCGAGGTTGTCCGGACGGATTTGTGACCAGCTGTGAGCTGAGAGAGAGTGTGGCCACCTATGTCTTGCTTAGATCTGGAGAGCATGAGAGAGTGAATGAGACGAACCCTAGTAAAGGAAGCGCTAAGGCTCCTGCTTATATATATAGTGGAGTGATTTTGTTGTACCAGCTTCAAAAAATGCACTCCTACGTGTACCCGCGAGTGGGTGTGAGAGAACTAGTGCGTGCGTGCACCGCTTCTCTTCGTGAGAGTACAATATACTATGCCCAAAGAATGTTCGCTGCAAGAGTAATAGTATAAGTGTGTGACACGTGCGCTAAAATAAAATGTGCATGACGTCTTTTGTTTTTTAGAAGTTCTGAGGGGGGGGGGGGGGTGAAGAGCACATATGTGTGTGACATCTACCTGCAGATAGATGATGGGTGCGACGTGCGAGTATGTGAGAGGACTCGGTAGAGTCGTGACTCGTGAGGGTGCGTGTGCGTGAGAGAGAGGGGGGCATGTATCAATGCAATGCATGTGTCGGTAAAATCATTATTCGACAAACGTTCGCCACAAGCCTTTTCCCGACGAACGCCGTAAGAACCATTAGATCAGCATCCGACAGTGTCAGTTTTTCCATGTCATTTAACAGAACAGCCACTCCTCCTACACACAAATCTTCCACGTGAGTGTTAGCAACTGTCGTATGCTCCCTCCGTTCTGAAATGCAATGCATATAGCTTTATTGAAAATTCGAACCTCGCAAACTTTTACCGAGTTTTCATGTACCAAATTGCACATGCAGAATACCCTGTATATATCATTTCATTCATCTTCAAGAGGTAATTATAAAGATGGGTGAGGAGTCTACAAACAAAGAGCATCGTATCACCCGCAGCAATTTCAACCATCCTTTAGTGTTGAGGAATATCATAGGAACTCTATATGATATGACTTTTATAGGATTTTTTCCTTTAGAGCCAATTGGTTCATAGGAATAGATTCATATACTCCACATTATAAAGGAAATAAACATGATATCATTTCTATAGCTTTAGAGCCACTTGGTTCATATGAATGGATTCCTATACTCCCTTAATTTCAAAGGAAAATAAACATTAGCGTATATTCAATAGAAAAGTTCCTATGATATGAACCAAATTACATCTCTTTTCTAATCACTCCTCATAGGAATTGAGATACATGTCATCTCTAGATCCAATAGAAAAGTTCCTATGATGTGAACCAAATGACATCTCTTTTCCAATCCCTACTCATAGGAATTGAGATGCTCCATGTCATCTCTTTCCCTACAACTTCCATGTATACATCTTCTATTCCTAAATAGATAGTACAACCCACTAGCAGCTTTTTTCCAAAACATGCAACTATGGCACAAGAACTATATAGTGTGCCAATAACTTTGAAGGATGATCGTTGGATGAAGCTAATCCGACAGTGCAGAGATAGGCAAATCCTAGCACTACTGGCAGTTGGATATCATCAACATTCCACCAGATCTGCCCCATGTACAATTTAGAAGATTCCATGGTTGAACTTAAGCATAATGCACAAACCTCAAAACACAAGCACTTCTCCTTTGTTCTAGAATCTTCTGTATCATAATGATTATTTTTTTCTAAATGAATTGCCATTATTTATTTTTTTACTTTATGATTTACAATGCACAACCCCATGAATCTTAACATTTTTATAAAACTAATTGATTTTGAATGAGATGAACTATAAGGACTAAAGGAACATCTACATCATGCATATATGACTCAAAGCTTTACACGCTATAGTGTGTATTTATTCATAATTTGGTTTCGAAATCTCATGCGTTCAATACATGTGTACCTTACTAGTTTTGAGTAGAGTAGCAAATTTCACGTGGCCCCAGGTATATCAAAATGCAGGGCTCATGCATCATTGCCTTTCGGTTGAACCTACGTCCACAATTGTTTGTACGTACTATATCTCCACTGGTCCCCGAACCCAAAATGCTGCCTCGTTCCCGTAAAACCAAGCAGCCCACACATATTTAAGGCGTCGACTCGAACCCGTTTACTATGATGTGGCCCCGCACGCTGTAGTACTCCTACAAACCCTACCGCTGCACTCATCATCGGTTTTCTTCAAGAGGACGAGGGAGAAGCCGATTTGTAGTGGAGGCGCTTTAAAAAAAGGATCTGTAGTGGAGACCCCTACCCTAGGGTGCCCTAGGTAGCTGCCACACGCATCATTGTTTTCTCTTTTCTTTATGCTCTTGTGCCCTAGAGTGAAATGATGGTTGCTTCGTCCGTCCAGCTTAATGCGGGAAAGGTGGGGCTTTGTGATTTGATCCCTCATCGCTTATTTTCTACTACTGCGGCGCTACGACCGGGGTGCCTCCAATTCCAACCGCTGCCCCGAACTGTAATTTGGTGCATCACTCGTGGAACAAGACGATGGATGAGCCACATGTCGGCCAAAGGGGTCCTGTTAAGTGTGTCACCATTTCGTGTGCGGACTGACCCTGCTTGAGTTGCTACGCCAACACGACAGGAGCAGCCTACCACTTGGTTTTGCTCCTTGGTGAATCCTGACTATATTGATCTAAAAAGATACGTGCGGAACTACCCTCTCCGTATCGGTTTTTTATTTTTAGGCGTCTTGGTTTATAGGGCCTACACGTACTTCTAGGTCACCCATTTGACTAACTAAATATGAGTTACTATGTCACAAAAAGTATATCATTGGATTCTTAAGCGGATGTAGTTGTATTTAAAAGTCGAGGGTGGGGCTTTTCCTATGCGGTAGGCGGGGCAGTTCCGCCTAGTCGGTTCGACAAAGATGCGAGATGCCGGTGTACAAAAGTAGGGGCCTAGCTTTTGATCCCTTTACTTGTGCACGGGCAGTCAGAGCCTCCCGCCACGGCCACACATCGCAGGGCAGGAAGGGGAAGCCGAAGAAAAGCCAAAGCCACTAGGCGAGCAAAGCAAACAAACAAAGGACCAAGACCACAAAGGTCGCACGTGCAATGAAGGTTGCCCCGACAAGGACCCTTGCCGAGGGCAGCCTCAGCAGCCCCGACAAGATCCTTGCCGGGGCAGCTCGTCCACACTCGCCGAGCGAGCCACCTTCGAACCCACCAAACGCCGAGTAGTCGCGTTGGGACATGGTTTGGGAGGCACCTCCGTGCTGGCATGCAGATCTTTGTGAAGACATAGGATGCTCAAGGTCAAATGGGGATAGAAAGGCAACCATCCCCACCGAAGAAACCCACAAGCCCCCCCGGCAAGATCCTTGCCGAGGAAGCCGGCGCGCTGCGGCAAGACCCTTGCCGGGCCACCTGACAAGACCATCACCAAGCGCCCCGGCAAGCCAACTGCCAGGCCTGCACCAGCCAAGTTCCTACCGCCGCTCGTGCGCAGGCGCCAACCCAGCCAGCTGGGCAGGCATACCTTCGTGGAGGCTCCACCACCGCGCCACCTCAGCTGCCTGCCTGCCTACATGGCGCTGCATGTGTTGCTGGCTGGGGCGCGTGTCGAAGCCAGGAGGGGCGGCGACGGACGGGACGGGCCTCACCCCCGTCCCCCAATAAAGTAAAGGACACCTAAGCCCTGCATTTAATGCATCTTGTCCTGTAATACTAGCGATAACCTCGCAACGCTGTAGCACTTTCCACCTCCTGTGTGCCACTGTGGTAGCCCCTTTCGCCTATAAAAGGAAGCCCATGGCATAATGAGAAGGGATTCGGCTCTTTTGAATCTCGCAGCACCTAGAGCTAGTTCGAGAGCTCAAGAACACTAATACAACCACCAAAGCAGGATCATAGGATTTTACGCATCTTTGCGGCCCGAACCTGGGTAAATCCCCTTTGTGCCATCCGCTAGTCCCGCTCTTCTCACGATTCCGCGCCCCGCAACCATAGAAGGGATTCCAGTGATCCCATAGGTGTCATTTCCCACCGACATCTTTGGCGCACCAGGTAGGGGGTGCGCTATTGTGAGAATTTGGCCTAGGGGTAGGCCTAGCAGTTCATCATCACCATAGCATCTGCGGAGAAAGCGGCCACGAGGGCGGCGCTGCTCGTTGGTGCGAAGGATGCCGAGGCGGCGACAAAAGAGCTAAGTCATGCTAAACTATAAGTTTTTATCCTTAAATATAAGGTTGTTATCCTCGGTGGTTCTGCCTATGTATGGGAAACTTGTACACGAAGGGGCCCTCCTGTGATTGGCAATGCCCTTGTTCTATTTCGAGCCCGCTCAATAGTTCGAGCGGCCGCGTCGAGAGCGGCAGGGTAGCCTTCCGCCACCAGCTACACTCTCGTTTCTGACTCGAGTCAAGCTCGACAGATCGAGCGGCTGCACTGGCGGCGGTGAGGTGCTTCGCCGGCAGCAAGCATACCCGACAGGCTAATGAGGATCCGTCCTGAAGGCACCGCCCCGGGTTACGCGCCGGCAAGCTTACCCAATCGACATGGGGCATACATATGAAGGATAATCTAACAGGAAAATAACATGCATAGTTTTAGGGGTACTGCATAGTAATATTACATAAATTGCCACCGCGGTTCTAACTAAAGATAGCATTTGTCTTGGTCATGAACATGCAGCGGCGATAAGAAATGAGGTGCTCAGTCCCGGCGCTGGCCCTCCAACCTCTTGATTTTGTCGATGCGGCTAAGGATGGGCTGGATACACTCGTTGAGCGCTGTGATGTCAGCATCCTCCGACAAGCTCTTCAGCACCGCTCCGAAGTCCAGGTCAGGATGCCAATGTGCTATCTTGACGAGCACCCTGGTGATGGCCCCCTGGCAAAGAATCCGGGACTCTTCGGCAAGGGAGGCTGCCCGGTTGGAGTGGAGCCGCTTCAAGGCGCCAACGACCCTCTCAAAGTATATGGTCAGGCTGGCGTTGGGGCTCAGGTTCACTTCCGGGGCGTACTCCATGCCCGACACCCCCATGATGGCCAGCTGGTCGGCGGCCGAGTTTGCGACAGCGGCAAGGCGCTCAAGCCAACGTTTCTCGCCCGCCTTGTGATCCTCGAGGTTGGCGGTCTCGTTCCTCAGTAGCTGCTTCTTCGTCTCCAGCTCCCTTGTCAGGAGTCACTCCTGGGTCAAGGCCCTCGACAGCACCTCGTCGAGCTCTCCCAGCTTTAGCTTGAGATCTTTGATGGAGGCATTGGCTTCGGAGAGCTCTCCAGACTTGCCAATGATCTCGCCTCCCATTGTCGAACAATTCCCCCTCGATGAGGGCTCTAGAGCTTGACGCGCCTGGAAGATGGACGAAGAGGTCATCGCTCACCTTCAGGTACTTGCCAGAGCCAAAGGGAGCGGGGGAGGAGGGCTGGTCATCGGCCGCCACCTCCTCGGCAGTGGCCTTGCCGGTCCCCTCGGCGGGCCCCTTGCCGGGCTCCTCGGCACGCTCCTTGTCGGGGCCTTCAGTGGGCCCCTTGGCGGTGTCTTCGGCGGCGCCCCTTGCGCTCTCCTCGGCAGCAATATTCTCCGCCTCCGCCGCGGCCTCCGTGGCGACGTCCTTGATGGTGGTGTCGACGTCCTCCGAAGAAGGGCCTGGACACCAAGAAAGAGACAGGGTGGAGACAAGATCGAAAGCCGGTCAAGAAAAGAAGAATGTAAACAAGAAAAACGGGTAGCCTACCTATGCCAGGCCAAGAGGCAGAAGCCCTTTCTCCGCCAAGATCTGGCGCTGAAGGAAAGCCACCAGCGCTAGCATTCTCGTCCTCCTCCTCTGTGTGCATGGCCTCGAGACTTGGTGCCCTTGCCAGAGACGCCCCTCGGGGCGGCGTGGTTGACGGAGGAGGCACGATAGGAGAAGCCCTTCGTGGCTCCCCTTGGTGTTGCTCCCCTCCTGCATCCACGTCATGGTTAGCACTGAAGCATCATGCATAATGCACACTGATGGAGGGCGGGTGATGGACTCACGCTAGGGACTGGGCCGGGGGCTGCTGTCCGGGCTGCTCGACACCACCAGTGGCATGCCGGAGGTGCCTGCCGGGGGCTGGCTACTCACCGACGTCCGAGCCCTCTTCATCCTCTGGGCTAGCGTCTCCACATCCCTGCAAAATTAAGGCAAGTGAGTAACACCGTCGGGGGATGTGCGAGGAATGAGGGAGGAAAGCAGAGGCTTACTCGTCATTTCCTTCCTCCTCTTCCTCCTCCTCTGGTGCCTTCCTTTTCCTCGCTGGGCTGGGTGACCCAGAATATCTATCCGGGTTGAGGGGCCCGAAGTCGAAGGCGGTCCACGCGCCAACGTCTACCGGCGGCGGGGAGGGCGGTGGCATCTGAGCACACCTGGACAACGAGGAAGCAGGTGTCTTCCTCCTCGATGCCTCGGCTTCCACCGCCTTCTTCGTCACCACGGCCCTTGTCTGGCGCGTCGCCGCTCCCTGTGCCAGCTGCAGCTGTGGGGCCCGGCCAGGGCGAACCGGCTCGCCGGAGGCAGCCCGCCGCAGAACTCGCCCCCTCCCGGTGGCCGGAGGGATGGAGGCCACAATCTCCTCCTCCTCATCTTCCTCCAAAGCCCCGTCGACGACGTCCTCGACAAGGGGGGCCCCGACGCTGGCACCGCTGGCCTCCCCAGCGACCGCCGCCCACCGGGAGAGGTCCTCCTCCTCCGCTTCCGCCGCGGCACTGTCCATCGTGCCGCCGGTGCTGCCGGCCTCCACGGCAAGCCTCGCCGACTCCTCAGCAAGCCTTGCCTCCCGCAACCTGCGGGCGATTTAGTCCAACTCCACCTGAGAAGTGTCCTGGACAAGCCGCGGCTCGTCGGTGACATATGCCTCGTGCAAGGTGTCGAAGAACTCCTGCACCCTAAGCTCGTTAGGCTCGACCCAGCTCGGGTCGAGGCCATGCACATTAAAGAGTGGCATCATGGCGATGATATCCGACTGATGAGAGTTGTTGCTGAGCGGGACCACCCCCGCCGGCAACTTGAAGATGGGCTCCTTGTCCACCTTGCCGGCCTTCGAGGCAGCCCTTGCCACCTTGCTGGACCGCTCCACCTCGCCCTCTTCATTCACCTCGAGCTGGAAGATTCGCTGGCAGAGATGAGCGTGCCTCAGCACTGTCAGATTATGGTCAAGGCCGGGGCGGAGCCGCATGATATCAGCAGCATTCACAAAAAGCCAGGCCGGCCTCCCCTTGTCGTGCAGAGGGGCAATCCGGCGGCGGATGAAGTCCGCGCCGATCATCTCGAGGGTGAGCCCGGCCCAGGTAAGCCTGAGGATCCTGGTGGTGGCGATCGTGAGCTTCTCGTCGTTGACGTCGACGTCGCCCTAGTCCTTTCCATGGACCGGCGCCACCTGACGGACCTCACAGAACGCCGGCGGATTCTCCTCCTGGATAAAGCACCACCGGCCCCGCCACTCTTCCCACCTCTCCTTCATGCCGTCGTCTGGGTATGCTCCTTTGGCCCTTGGGATCCAAGCGACGATGCCGGTGATGGTGCCTCCCTTTTGGATCTGAGGGGAGAAATAGTGGCGTAAGAGCGCCGTGCTGGGATGCACCCCGACGAAGCCCTCACAAAGGTGTGCGAAAAGGGCCATACACGCCACGACATTTGGGGTGAAGTCCAGGAGGCGAAAGCCGAAGGTGTACATGATATCCTTGAAGAAATCAGAGAAAGGGGGCAGAGCCCGCAGGAGAAGTAGTCGATGAAGAAAGGGTACCGATTTGGGGAGGGCCCAACGCTGGCGGGGACGACACGTGTGGCCAGATGCCCCGTCGTCTCTCCCCTCGTCTTCACGCCCCACAGGACCTTGAAGTACTCCCGGAGCATGGGCACATCGACCGTCGAGGGAAAAAGGGCGAGCTACACCCGTCACGCCACGAGCTCGCTCTCCGACGGCTCCGCCGCACCGGCATCCTTGGATGCCCCCTTTCCTTTGTAGGATTTGGGTGCCATTGTGGTCGCAAAAAGAAGGGGATGGCAAAACTGCGTCGGCGATGAGCAGAAGCAGGGGGCTCGAGGAAGAAGAAAGGGGGCGGTGGTTTCAAGATGGAGGGAGGCGCAGGAAAGGGGAAAAGTGAGCAGCGCGCCCGCGGTTATCCTTTTTTATGGGGAAGACGCGGGCCACCTCCTTTCCCATTAACTGCGACGTGACGCGTGCGTGCGGTCGCCATCCCACGCATGCCCCCCCATCACGCACGCACACGAGCCCCATGTCGCGCGTTCGACGCGGGTCGTGGGCAAGCGCAACGGGCGGAACAGTGGCCGCGATAAAGTCCACCTCGACTGCCCGCGCACTGTTTTGGGCCTGGCCCAACAATGTCTTGCGCCTATGTGTGGCCCAGGCCCAGGGGCTCCTGTCGGTGTAAAAAAGTAGGGGCCTAGCTTTTGACCCCTTTACTTGTGCACGGGCAGTCAGAGCCTCCCGCCACGGCCACACATCACAGGGAAGGAAGGGAAAGCCAGAGAAAGCCGAAGCCATAAGGCGAGCAAAGCAAACAAACCAAGGACCAAGACCACACAGGTCGCACGGGCAATGCAGGTTGCCCCGGCAAGGACCCTTGCCGAGGGCAGCCTCAGCAGCCCCGGCAAGATCCTTGCCGGGGCAGCTCATCCACACCCGTCGAGCGAGCCACCTTCGAGCCCACCAAACGCTGAGCAGTCGCGTTGGGACAGGGTTCGGGAGGCACATCCGTGGTGGCATGCAGATCTTTGTGAAGAGATAGGATGCTCAAGATCAAATGGGGATATGAAGGCAACCATCCCCACCAAAGAAACCCAGAGGGCCCCCCGGCAAGATCCTTGCCGGGGAAGCCGGCGCGCTGCGGCAAGACCCTTGCCGGGCCACCCGGCAAGACCATCGCCAAGCGCCCCGGCAAGGCCACTGCCAGGCCCGCACCAGCCAAGTTCCTATCGCTGCCCGTGCGCAGCCGCCAACCCAGCCAGCTGGGCAGGCACCTGCGTGGCAGCATGCATACCTTCGTGGAGGCTCCACCACCGCACCACCTCAGCTGCCTGCCTGCCTACATGGCACTGCATGCGTTGCTGCCCGGGGCGCGTGTCGAAGCCAGGAGGGGCGGCGACGGATGGGACGGGCCTCACCCACGTCCGCCAATAAAGTGAAGGACACCTAAGCCCTGCATTTAATGCGTCTTTTCCTATAGTACTAGCGATAACCTCGCAATGCTGTAGCACTTTCCACCTCCTGTGTGCCACTGTGGTAGCCCCTTTCGCTTATAAAAGGAGGCCCATGGCATACTGAGAAGGGATTCGGCTCTTTTGAATCTCGCAGCACCTAGAGCTAGCTCGAGAGCTCAAGAACACTAATACAACCACCAAAGCAGGATCGTAGGGTTTTACGCATCTTTGCGGCCCGAACCTGGGTAAATCCCTTTGTGCCATCCGCTAGTCCCGCTCTTCTCATGATTCCGCGCCCCGCAACCGTAGAAGGGATTCCAGTGATCCCATAGGTGTCGTTTCCCACAGACATGAGAAGAGGAGGGAGTAGGTTGCTGCAAATGTAGGGCTATGTGATTTGACATCAAGTTACTGCTGGATAGGTGGGGCCCCGTGATTTGACTTGCCATTATCATTTTAACTACGGTGCTATGACCGACGTGAGTCTCCCAATTCCTGACACCTCCATACATGTGCCTCTCCCAATGCTTCACCATGTAGTAGAGGCTGGCTCTTGCATGAGAGCCCACTTCTCCACTTTTTCCTTGCCTCTCTTTCCTCCACATATGCAAAAATGCCATGTAAAGTGCACTATTGTACTTACTTGCTCCTACAGGTGCTAAGCTTGCCACATAGGCATAAAGTCTGATGTGGCAAGTTAATCAAGAAGAGAGAGACTAGTTTGGTGACCCAAGGAAGAAATGGTGCTAAGCGCGTGTACCTAGGTGAAAAGACAATTTTGAGTCTATAGATAATTAAATGAAGTAAACTTAGCAACAAAAAACTAATAAGCACACCATTTCATTGGAAGAGGTCACTCCTTGGCAAATGCAATAAATACTAGTACTCCCTGTGTCCCATAATATAAGAACGTTTTTGGCACTACGCTAGTGTCAAAAACGTTCTTATATTATGGGACGGAGGGAGTACGAAGAAAGAGATAGAGAGAAGTAAAAAAATACACTTATAGCCAACCTTATAAGCCAACCTTGTTGTAGTATGAGTGACTAAGTGATGACTATGTATGTCATGCCAACATCAGATAGCCTAACGCACCGTGTTAAATCTCCAAGGGCGCGACCGCGCGAGCGACGTGACAGTATGGTAGGCACGACCATGATACGGGCTGCTGGCAGCCCTTTGATCTGATATCAAACGGTCGCATGCTAAGTTGCTGAAAATTTGCAGAATAACCCTCCAGGATAGGATATTCACCCATAGGTCTAGAATCGCGCCATGGAACCGTTCGATCTTAGATCCAAGGGCTCTCGGAAGCCCGTATCATGGGAGAATGGAAAGCCACTACCCTGTCGTTCACACGCTGGTAGTTCGCTCCTACTCATCCCCGCACGTCCTTCAATACTATGACGGTTCGCTCCTAGTCGTCCCGTCCTTTCACATTACAGCAGTTCCACTAATCCTAGCCCTCCTCCCAAATCCATGGCGTCCCAAATCTCCACGATCGGCGGTGAGTACAAGGTTAGAACCATCACCAGTGATGAGTTCGACGTCATCTACACCCATTCTTCCACGATGGTGAAAGGATGCCTTTCTCGATTCAGACGCATGTTTGAAAACTAAGATGATGAGTGGGTTGCTGGGCTAGATGTTGAGTACACCACAGTCCTGGGACGAGAGAAGGATCTAAAGGACGAAGAGAGGAAGAAGCCCATCGTGATCCAGGTTTGCGTACATAATGTTTGCTTGGTCTACCACATATGCCATGCCGATGTTGAGTGCCAGGATTTTAAGAACTTCCTCAAGGACAAAAGAGTGAAATTCGTTACTATAGACTTTAAGGACGACAAAGAAGTCCTTGGTCGGATAGTCCTCGTTGTAGGCAACCCCTTCGACCTCTAGAAGAATCGGCTGCTACCCTCTCGTCAGCCTTCAATACTGACCCTGGCAGGAGCCATGGTTCATCCTTCGTAGTGTAAACTGGAGAAACCTCATTACACGTTTCATCGTCATGCATGGTAGCGGAATGTACTAGATATAGACCACATCCACTACGCTGCAATGGATGGCTACCTTTGTTTCAATATCTACAAGGGTTGGATGAAGAGCAAGAGCCAAGTGTGCGATTCAAGCAAAGAAGTGCCGGCCAAGAGGAAGAGGGACAAGGATGAAGTCGAGGACGTGGACGAGGACTCCAACTGAGTAAGGTGTCAGTATCATTGCACATGGTGGTTCTAATGCAGTGTCTACAGGATTAATTGCATAGTTTAATTTCAGGTGTGCTTAGTTTAATTTGAGGGGTGTGTTGTGCTGAGCCCCCAGCAGAACTATGTTATGTTTCTTCTCGTTACTTTAACTCTTCAGTATGTACATACTACTAATATTTCTTTAATAGAATTTAGCACCCCAATTAAGCACGTACTAGCTTTTTTAATAGTACTATATGCATAATTTGGCGACGAGCGCTCTCTATATGTACCACCTTTTTTTTTAATTTCAATTTTTGCTCCATGGTGCAATCCATCGATACTACTACTGTACAAAAGTATACATTTTTTAAAAGGCTAGAGTACTATTCATCACATATATAGCCAATTAAATTCTCAACCTAGAACGACGTGCATGCCATGTAGTAAACCGATACGGAGGAAGTACAGTAAAAATGAGGTGATTTTACCGAGTGATCGGCGGGGGAGCATGGCCTGTCATGCGGTCCCACATGTCATGATGTACCAAGGCGATGCGTGTGTCCCTCTTGAGGCAGAAGCAATACTACGTGGTTTGAGATGATGGCGAACCGAAGTGTGAAATAATGGTTGCTTCGTCTGTCTGGGAAGGTGCAGCATTGTGATTTGACGTCTCATTGCTCATTACTACTACTGGGCCGGTACGAGTGGGGTGCGTCCCCCTGCTGTTCTGCACTGTTATTTGGTGCTTGACACGTCGACCCGGTTACTATATGTCCCACATGTCAGCGACAGGAAGTACAAAATTCATGATAGGGAGCGTCGACGGAGGAGTATACTACAGAATTCATGAAAGGGAGCGACTTAGTTTTGGAAAAATTAGTTTTTACGGAGTACGTACCCACTAGGGTCTATAGGGCTCATCTAAAAAACATTCATTTTTCCATTTGATAAGTCTCAATTCTACTACTAGTAGTAGTACCATTACATGTTGGATTTTGAGGTGCGTTAGATCACCCGACGCAAGCAGTGTCAAGAGCAAACTAACCAATGCATGTAGAAGTTCATGGAAATTTAGTGGTCATTCATGCATTCGTTCTAAATAATGCCTCGGTAAACATAACTTCTTGAGAAAAACGAGCGTACTAATTACTTGGGCAAACTACGAAATTAATTCGACCACTCACCGTCTACCTTGGTTGGAGAGATTTTGAAATTGAGCCATAAATTGGAAAGGAGGGAGTAGTAACTTTTGTCTTGATTACTATTTGTGGCGTTGTATAGATGCAAAATGTATTTTTTATAGTGGCCTTGTATAAGTAAATGGAGGGAGTACTAACCAAGGTACGTACTAGGGACGAGGAGTAAACGGAGGGATTAGTAAAATTTTCTCCTCATGCTGCGAGACACCGCGCACGTGGGTGAGGGAGCGGGCGTAAGGCCTACATTAGTAGGAGTACTACTACTACTACTCGTAAGCAAGCTTCACCTCATACTGTGAGCCACCACGCCTGTGGGCCGGGGAGACGGTGTACTAAGCAAGCTTCTCCTCGTTTTGTGAGTTGACAGGACACATCAAAAGTACTCCAGTGTATAGAGCCTTGCCTCTAAGGTAGGCCCCACATGGTTTGCCTCTTTTTTAACATAACACGTCAAGTCACAATTTGTTTGTTCACCCGTGGTAGACGATCCTCCCTCCACCAAGTGGACAACCAGTACACGTGTCAAATTACCACATGGGCTGCCTTTTCGTACAGAAATGAGCTCCACCCTGTACCCGCGCGGGTGTGGTTGGGAAAGAGACGGGAGTACGTGCACTGCTCCTCATCGAGCTGGCCTGGAGCGGCGAGTTGCTGAACCGCGTGCCGGCTTGGGGCGGCAACTGGCTCCGTCGAGCAAGGGAAGGGAGGTGGATCAACGAGCTGCATAGCTCGTATCCGGCGGGCTACCCAGCCGGCTTGGATGCGGAATAACTACTCTTTGTAAGCCATTGTAAGAGTGGACAAAATGGTGGAGGAGATAGGGGAGCGGCGAAGGTGTGCGATTCTTGGCCGGCGTTTGGCCTCGTTTAAATAGGAGATTAAATAGACGGCGGACGGGAGGAGCTCAGCCGGTGTTGCATTTAATGCTGGCCCGGTCATGAATGGACGTGTGTCTAGAGTGGGTTTCTCAGCTTCCACACGGCGGGTTTCATGGAGGCGTTTGAATGCGGCATGGAGGCGTGTTCAGCCGGGCGTGCAACGAGTGGCGCCCTCGACTCTGACCTAGGACACCGTGCCATTCTTCCACTGACGTGTGGGCTCTTTGGGTGCATGGCCTGCATGTCAGCGACCCAACACAGGCAGCGCACAGCAGAGGAACCTTTGGTGGGCCAGGGCAGTCAGAAGCGGGCATTTCATAAACTGATGATTGTTCATTGAGTGTGACGTCATCTTTTTCATGTAGATAAGCCTAGTATGTTGATAGCCCGTTCGATACATTGTGATTCATAAAGACCGCTGCAAACATCAATGTTCTGCTTATCACAGATAAGATTGATTAATGCCCGTAACAATCCATGTCCTTAACAAAGGGTGCATGCATGTATAGGTTGAGCGTGTGTCTTGTGTCGTGTGCTGTGTGCATGCAGGCGTGCGAGTGTTGCGTGCGTGCAAGGGTACATTTCAGTGTTGCCTGCATGGGTGCGTACGTGCGTGTGTTCGTGAGTGCATGTGTACGTGTCAGTGTTGCACGCCAGCATGCGTGCGTGTGTACGTTATGTGTACGTGTCAGTGTTGCACTCCTGCATGCGTGCGTGTCTTGCGTGCGTGCATGTGTACATGCGGGGTGAGGCTACATGTCAGTCGACTAACTTTTTCATCTCTGGTCATTAGATTTTCCAGCCGTTGGATACGAAATCAAGGGTCTCCAGTTTATCATCAAACTCCACCCCCACTGAGCCGCCAACCACCACCGGCCGAACCGCCAGCCCCCGCCGCCCGTGGCCGGCCTGCGCTGCCACCCCGCCCCGCCCTCCCCGAAACCACTCCCCACCGCCGGTCCGCCGCCGCACCGGCCATCCCTCTAGCCCCCCCTACGCCGAGCTTTTTCTCCGGCAATCCCCACCCCACCGCCCAATCAACGCCCCCAACCGTTGGCAACTACCAACGAGAGGTCTCACGACTTCGAATACCCACCGACCACTAATTTATTACCATTTATGTCCTTCATATACACGCTGACGGGTGGGCCCTATGGTAATGTGCGATGCTGAATGTGGACCATTTGACTGGTCAATTGATCGTGTTATCAACAAATTACGGAGCTATATGGTGAGCCAATGACCATATGATCACCCTAAAATGTACTCCTATTTTATTAACACAGCAGACTCAAACTACCATTTCTTTTTTTCATATACGGGCTGACAGGTGGGCCCCACGGTTATGCGCCCCGATGGTGCAACACTAGTTGCGCCACGTGGAACGTTTGACTGGTCAATTGATTGTGTCATCAACAAAATACGGAGTTGTACGGGTGAGCGAGTGACCGTATAATCATGACATGTATTTGTTTAACACGGTACAGACGCAAGGGCTCATATATACACGCAAGCACTCACCGCTATAAGCGCACACACGCGAACCCTACCCCTATGAGCACCTTCGAGAGAGTGGGCCAGCATATATGATCTTGAGATTTTATGAAGAAACCATAGGTGCCTCGTAGTCGAGTGGAACGTCTCCTCCCACTGAATGTACATCGCTGGAAAATACTAAAATTAACACAAGATAAATGCGAGCACCGGGACTTTAACCTTGGTGGGCTCGAGAAACCACTGTCCTCCTAACCATCCAACCACATGTTGGTTAGCACGACAAAATGTACGTGGTGACCGTGATGATCTTATTCTGAAGTCCAGTGACCATATTGTGCTTTCGCTTCAAATACAATGACCGTAAGTGTCGTCAACAAAATACGAAGCATTCATCAAATGCAAAGTCCGTCACTGTCATCAACAAAATATGGAGACGTGTCGTGAGCTAGATACCGTTGTACTATTGTATATTCTTATTTTCTTAGTCTCCGATTGCGTGTGTGGTGTGGTGGGCACATCATTTCTAGTTGTGGTGGGTCAACATGAAGACTCATGGGTCGGTTCCATCCTGCGCCACATATAGGTTGGACCGAGACGTGTTATACGAAGACCCATGTGGAGGACTCGGCATACAACACGAAGGTACCAGAGTCGCGGAGGACTCTATCCCCACTGGTGATAAGCCGACTATATATGATTTGTAACCCTAGGCCCCCAGTATGTTATACAAGCTTGGGGGCTAGTTCGTCGATAGTATACACACATGCACAATGCCTGGTATTCACGTGTACTTTGTACACAACCCTATCACTAATATACAGTACCAGGAGTAGGCTCTTTCTTCAACTGCAAGGGTCCGATCCGAACTAGGGTAAAACTTTGCCTCGTATTACCATCCAGCCTAACAGCCAGGGATATCCTACCGAATGATATGATGAAATCATATCTACCAAGTACTAAGAGAGAGGTGTGTCGGGGGAGGGGGCAATGTGTGCGAGAGAGGCCTAAAGATAATGTGCGTGTGGGAGACACGTATGCACATATATGTGCGTATAGAGGGCTAGTAGAGACCGTGCGTGTGTATATATGCATGTGAGAGAAATAGTGTTTTCCAACCGAGATTAGTGAAAAGAGTGGTACATAGTAGTCAGAAAGAGAGAGAGAGAGAGAGAGAGAGAGAGAGAGAGAAACAGAGAGAGCATGTGCGTGAGACACCCCGACACCCTGAGAGAGATTGTGAGCATGTGTGAAAGAGAAATGCCGATGCATATAAAGTGTGTGCACTTATGCGTTAGATGGAGAGATATATAACGTGTTTGTGAGAACGGGCCAAGGCATAGTGTATCTACGTGTAAAAGGCAGTTCTACGCATTAAATTAAAATATAAATGGCATTATTATTTTTGGATGAGATCATGAATTTTGCAAATTGCGTATGGACGAAAATCGGTCTATCAGACATCCATACTCTATTGAATTCTAGCATGTGCATGTGTTTATTTCATATTATCGATCCATAGAGTGAGAGCGGTTTGAAATACAGGCAATGGATGCTTTTGCAATTCATATATAAACATTAATTAGTGCACTCCATGCTGTTAGTGTGAAGAACTTTATACATTTGTCACTTGCATGGATACATTCCAAATTGCTAGCTACAAAATAGAATACATGTCGAATTCAACATAAAGGGGGTTTCGAAGATTCGAATTCATAGGAAGTGCATTCACCTATTTGAACCCGAGATAATGGCATTTGTAAATCAGATGTAAAAGGGGGCATCAATCTTTGTTATGAGTTTTAACATGGTATATATATTCATACGCATATCTAACTTTTTTTGCAACCAAGGAGATTATATCTGGAACCATGCATGAACTGAGGTAAGTTGCATATTTTTTAATATATACTCGTTTACAATGTATATTCAAATGTACCCCCTCCATTCCAAAATAATCGTAGCTTTAGGATTTTCAAGAGTAAAGATTTGTGAAGTTTGACAAATCCTGAAAGTTCAATTCAAGAGAACTTAAAACGTTAATGCTTCTGCTCCCAAATATTGAAGGAAGCGCCAAATAGGCCTCTGGTCACCCAAAACCGCCCGAGACTAATGTTTGGTGGTAGGAAATTACTGTCCTGACTCTGGCCCGTGTAGCCTATCGGCCCGATGTCCAAAGGTCTAAACCGGGGTAGGTTTGTAACTTCACGAAGACGCAGTCTCAACCACCTCCGAGAAGCATTCATACGCCGTGGGCGCCTAAACACCCATGCGCTCGGCCAAAATCAATCCCGCCCACATTTGGGACACCTGACATGACTATCCTACCCCCAACCCGCAATATGTCCAAAATTTTAGATGGGGGCAAAGTTTGTAACTTTCCCCAAATTTCAAACAAGCACGTCTCAAACCGAAACATTGTTCCCCCTTAGTTCCCCGCCTCCCTCTGTTTCCCCATTCATACTCTGTGGGCGCGAAACACCCTCTCCACCAGCCGCGAAACCCCAACCTCCTCCGTCCTCCACCCCATAGAGGCCAATCCACCGCCGCCCTCGTCCATCAGCCGGAGCCGGTACCCTGACGTCGTCATCCAATGCAACCCCAACCGCAACACCCTCAAGGACTTAGCAGCTGAAGTCGAGGCAGAGCTGCCTCCACGACGTCGACGCCGACGTGCACTGTACCAGAACCACTCTGACCACGCCGTCCTGCACCTCACTGCTGCGGCTCCACTATCGCAGCCGTCCACCGCACCGGAGATGTTCCCGCTACACTGTCGTTCGCCGCCTCGGATCTGCTTCCCCGCTGCCGACAGACAGCGACCACACCACACTCAACAACTTGGCCATGGGTTCGTCCAAGGCTGCACCGTCCTCCACAACTTCTGGTTTCCAGCGAACAACAAGAAGATCGTTGGAAAAATAGAAGGAGGACACAACACTGCCAGCAGAAAGAGGTACCCATCTTCCCTTATTCGTGCAAATCTTACGTCTCCGCTCACACCGTATTCATCCCACGAAAGAAACTAGTTGAGCGCTTCTTACTGCATCTTCTTCGTGATACTAAATGCACAAGGTTTCCTCCTTTTACTATTTCACCTTTGCTAGAGGTCAGTAGCCCGCCTGGATTTCAATTCAGGGTCAGTCGAACCGCAATTAAAAGAGGCAGCACCCACTTAGGCGTGCGGAGCACCTAGTCCACCTGTTCCCCAGGGAAGCGGCACATCGGTGTCTATCATAGGGGTGTGGGGCGCAGGAGCTGCTTGCGCCCGATCTGGAGGTCGGCGGGGCTTGAATGGATGGCCGGGGGGCGGTGCCAAGCACGGCGGTGCCAAGCACGGCGGTGCGGTGAGGTCGAGAGGAGGGCACAGGCAGGGGAGGAATACTGGGCCGGTGGTCGCTGTCGTTTTGAGGAAGATCGTCAACACTGACTGGCTGGAGGTAGATGAAGGTGATCTGCCCGTTCTTTGTACATCGGACGATGCAGAAAAAATGGACTAACCTATTTGCTTTCAGTCGATTGTTATTTTCATAGAATCCTATAGTAATTTAGTGTGCCATGCTTGTTACTATCATATGTCTCCCGTCATTTATTTCTCATCGACCTGCTATCTGCTACCTTTACACTGTACTAATTGTGAACACACTTGACCATACTCACACTATTGTTTTTTTATGCATGGGTATTTCGACTCTGACGCAGTGTTGATGAATGCAGAAAAGAAAAGGCAGAAGTTGCTCCAGTGTAATTCGAAGATAAGCACTAAGCATTTCAGCGCTCTAATGGGTGCAGTGTCAGCAGTTGGAGACAGTAAATGTAGCTCTGCAGTTGATGATCTCAATTGCCACACACAACCATCCTAGGTGCTTGCTTTAACTTCGTGTTGTCAAATGTGGTTGCATGTTGCATATGGTGTCTCGCTTGTATTGCTTCCAGTTTGGTTAAATTACATTTGCTTACTTTACACATTATACCTTTGATAATGACATGCCTTCCCGTTTTTGATACATACTACATATGTCTATTAAACGTGTTCGTACATCAAACTAATGCTCTTTTGTATCCCTCGTCAATCACTTATGATGAGACAGTCACCCAAGTGGGTTACTTTGAGATGCCCTACTCGTTTAATGAGTGTAGTGTCATCCTCCCCACATGATTCTCAAGAAATAGCAAGGCTAAATGAAGATAGTCAACATAGCTCTCTAGTTGATCACCGCAATTCCCCCACACCACCATCGCAGGTGTTTGCTCTTACTTGGCAGTGTGATATGTGGTTGCATGTTGCATATGTTGTCTACCTTGTAATGCTTCTAATTAGGGTAACTTGCATTTGCTTAGTTAACACATTATACCTATGAATATGACATGCCTTCCTGTTTTTGGTACATACTACGTCTTTCTATTAACCATGTTTTACATCAAACTACTTTTCTTGTGTATCCCTCATCAATGCTCCTAATTTGTTAAATTGCATGTCCTTAGCTTACACATTATACATGTGAATGTGACATGCCTTCCTGTTTTTGGTACATACTACATCTGCCTATCACACCATGTTCTTACATCAAACTACTGTTCTTGTGTATCCTACATCTATCGCTTATGATGAGACAGTCACGCGCGTGGGTTAATATGAGACGCAATACTCTTATAAAGAATGCAATTTCATCCTCTCCACATGATTCTCAAGAAACAACAAGCCTAAATGAAGATATTGAACGTAGCTCTGTACCTGAAGACCGCACTTCCCCTACACCACCATCACAGGTGCTTTCTCTAACTTCACAGTGTGATATGTGGTTGCATGTTGGTGTCTAGCTTGTAATGCTTCTAATTAGGGTAAATTGCATCTGCTTAGTTTACACACTATACCTGTGAATATGACATGCCTTCCTATTTTTGGTACACACTACATCTATGTGTTAACCTTGTTCTTACATGAAACTACCTCTCTTCTGTATCCTGCATCAATCACTTACGATGAGTCATCTTTATTCGTTGCATATTGCATATTATTTCTAGCCTGTTGCCATGTATTGCTTCTAATTTGGTCAAATACATTTGTTAGGGCGCCCTTTTAATTTGGCAGAGTGATATTGGTTTCATCTTTCATATGGTTTCTAGCTTGCATCGATTCTAACAAGTTCAAGCACCTTGTGCTTAGTTTACACTTTATACATCATACATGTCAATATGTCACGCCGTCCTGTTTTTCATACATATTCCATCCTCCTATCATGCGGCTGCCTTATATGAAAGTAGTGTTCGTCAATATCATGCATCAATGAGTTCTGAAGAGCAAATTTTATTCCTTTTTCTTGTGGGTTTGACTTGACAAGGCAAAATCAAGAAAGAGGAAGGAAAAGAGTAAGGAAGGCGATGATGGTGGTCCTCTGCAGCAACGTAAATGGAGCATCTGTACTGATTCTCCTTGTACTGATAGTGCATTACAAGGTCCAAGTCTCCGCTCCCCTACTCCACCATCCAAGGTGCTTGCTCTAACTTGGCAGTGTGATATCTGGTTGCATGTTGCATATGGTGTTTAGCTCGTATTGCTCCTAATTAGTGTAAAGTGCATCTGCTTAGCTTACACATGATACACGTGAATATGACACGCATTCCTGTTTTTGGTACATACTTTATCTGTCTATCACACCATGTTATTACATGAAACTACTCTTCTTGTGCATCCTGCATCAGTCACTTATGATGGGACACCTTTAAGTTGGCAGTGTGATATTGGTTTGCGTCTTGAATATGATTTCTAGCATGTATTGCTTCTAGTTTGATGAACGCCGCCTATGACGAGATAGTTTTAACTTGGCAGAGTGATATTGATTGCACCTTCCATATGGTGTCTTGCAGTGTTTCTAGTTTGTTGAAGTGCCTTCTGCTTAGTTACCACATCATAGGTGTGAATATGTCAAGCTGTCGTACATATTCCATCCTCGTATCATGACTTTGCCTTTCATCAGAGTAGTGTTCGTCAGTATCATGCATGAATGAGTTCTGAAGAGCGAATTATATTCCTTTTTCTTGTCGGTATGACCTCACAATGCAAAATCAATAAAGCTGAAGGAAATTGGCAAGGCATTGGATGATGGTGGTCCTTCCGAGCAACCAAAATGGAGGTTCTCTACAGTTCTACTACGCCATCCTCCCAACAAGATTCACAAGACAACGCAAGGCTAGACAGTCAACGTAGCTGTGTGGATGATGAGCACATCTCCCCTACTCCACCATCACAGGTGCTTGCTCTAACTTGGCACTATTATATGTGGTTGCATGTTGCGTATGATGTCTAGCTTGTATTGCACCTAACTTTGTTGAATTGCATCCTCTTACTTTACACATAATGCCTGTGAATATGACATGTGTTCATGTCTCTACATCAGACTACTATTCTTGCATATCCCGCATCAGTCACTTATGATAAGGCACCTTTAAGTCACCACCGTGATATTGGTTGTGTCTTGCATATGATTTCTAGCATGTACTGCTTCTAATTTGTTGAAACGCCATACAGTTTGAACTTGGCAGAGTGATATTGGTTGCATCTTTCAAATGGTGTCTAGCTTGCAGTGCTTCTAATTTGTTGAAATGCGTTATGCTTAGTTACCACATCATAGGTGTGAATATGTCACACCATCTTGTTTTTCATACATATTCCATCCTTGCATCATGTGTTTGCCTTTCATCCGAGTAGTGTTCGTTAGTATCATGCATGAATGAGTTCTGAAGAGCAAATTTTATTCCTTTTTCTTATCGGTTTGACTTCACAATGCAAAATCATTACAACTGAAGGAAATTAGTCCGGTAGTGGATGATGGTGGTCCTTCGGAGCAACTCAAACAGGGGGTCTCTACAGATTCTACTCCGCCATCCTCCCAACAAGATTCGCAAGACATCACAAGGCTGGACAGTCAACGTAGCTGTGTAGATGATGAGCACATCTCCCCTACTCCACCATCAAAGGTGCTTGCTCTAACTTGGCACTATTATATGTGGTTGCATGTTGCGTATGATGTCTAGCTTGTATTGCTTCTAACTTGAATTGCATCTGCTTACTTTACACATAATGCCTGTGAATATGACACGTGTTCCTGTTTCTAGAACGTACGTGTACATGATGAGCACATCTCCCCTACTCCACCATCAAAGGTGCTTGCTCTTACTTGGAACTATTATATGTGGTTGCGTTTTCTGTATGATGTCCAATTTGTATTGCTTCTGATTATGTTGAATTGCATCTGCGTAGTTTACAACTTATACCTGCAACTATCACTTACCCATAAGACACATTTAACTTGGGACTATGATGTAGGTTGCATCTTGCATTGTCTTCTAGCTTGTACTGCTTCTAATTTCTTGAAATGGCACTTATGATGAGACACTTTTTACCTGATAGAGTGATATTGGTTGCATGTTCATACGGTGCCTAGCTTTCATTTCTTCTAATTTTGTTGAAATGCCTTCTGCTTACTGTTTTTTCATACATATTCCATCCTCCTATCGTACGTGTGAATATGAAATGTTGTCTTTTTTGTATATATTCCATCCTCCTATCATGCGCTTGCCTTACATCAAAGTAGTGTTCGTCTGTATCATGCATCAACCAGTTATGCAGAGCTAATTTTATTCATCTTCTTGTGGTTTTGACTTCATAAGGCAATATCAGAAAATAGGAAGGAAAAGAATAAGTTAGGGGATGTTGGTGGTCCTCCGCACCCACGCAAACAAAGACTCTCTAGATTTGCCACTGCTACTGCTAATGAAGTTGAAGTCCCAAGTCTACATGATGAGTTCATCTTCCATACTCCACCATCGCGGGTGCTTGCTCTAAGTTGACAGTGTGATAATTGGTTTCATGTTGCATATGTTGTCTAGCTTGTATTTCTTCTATTTTGATTAGATTGCACCTGCTAAGTTTATACGTTATACATGTGCATATGACATGGCTTTCTGTGTCTAGAATACAGTGCATCTATCTATCATACCATGTTCTTACATCAAAGTACTGCTATTGTGTATCCCGCATCAGTCACTCATGATTGGAAGCTTTTAACATGGCAGTCTGATAGTGGTTGCATCTTGCATTGATTTCTACGTTGTACTTCTTCTAATTTTTCGAATTGCCACTTATGACAAGACACTTTTAACTTGGCAGAGTAATATTGGTTGCATCTTTCATATGGTGTCTAGCTTGCATTACTTCTATTTTCTTCAAAATCCTTCTGCTTAGTTTCCAAATCTTAGATGTGAATATGTCATGCCGTTCTATTTTTCTTACATATTCCATCCTCATACGGTTGTCTTACATCAAAGTATTGCTTGTCTGTATCATGCATCACTGAGTTCTGAAGAGTGATTTTATTCTTTTGTGTTGTGGGTACAACTTGACATGGCAAAGTCAAAAAATAGCAAGGAAAATAATATAGTAGGGAGTCCTGTTACTCATCGGGTGAAACAGAAAAGGATCTGCCGTCAAGATTCTGCTAGTACTTATAGTGCAGTAGAAGGTCCAAGTCCACCGGCTAAATCTACAAACACAGTATCACCTGCTCCACCAGCTACAACATCCGCTTCAACTGTACCAGCATCTCAACCAATTACGCGTTCGTTTGCTCCAGAACTGGCAAGTTCCCAAGCTACCTTCACACCTAACACTACTTCCGAAGCACTGCTGACACAACAGGACTTGGCAAGATCAGATGAACCTCATGAGCATCAACACCAAGATGTACCTGACCGAGTCAAGTTGCAGTTGCATGCTCCTTTATATGTACTCTCACAGTTTGATGTACACTAACACTTTCCATATTCCTAGTTGAACTAGCACCACGGCGCAAGCGAAAACAGACATCAGGGATAATGCTTGACAGATTAACAAAATCTAAAGGAGGAAGAATGGAGATCCATTTTGAGGCAGGTTTAAAAAGGCCACGTGATGCTAAGAGTCAGCCAAGTTAGTATCAGAGGCAGCCGTTGCCGTTAGGTGTCATGCACGTATCCTCCCAACATGGATCCAGTATAGGAATGAGAAAGACAATACCTAGTTTAACACCTTCCTTGACCATTTATCCGTAAGTAATGTTATTCATCGCAATTAGTAATATTGTCTTGCTCTATCCCATACTTTCTAGCTTCCTCCTAATAAGACTCACATTCTTTTTTCAACAGATGAGGTTCAAGTTGGATCCGAAAGATGATGCAACTAAACAAGCATGCACTCATGTTTTTCAGTGTGCTCTGCGACAGTATCGGTACCACCTTAGAAAATCGCACTTTGAAGGCAAGGCTAACAATGAAATTGCCCAAACATCTCAAGTGGAATATATTACAGATGAAGACTGGACAACCCTTGTTAAACACTGGTCTGATCCAAACTATCAGGTAGGCTATATGTATTTGATCAGACCACATATTGAACTTGTATTTATGTATGTGCCTTACAAGTGTATCTTCTTCTAGGCTAACTATTTGAAGAACAAAACCAATCATTCTAAAGTGAAATTCCAACAGACAACAGGATCTCGTAGCTATATTGCACACTGCGAGGCTCTTGTAAATAGCTGCTACTTCCTTCTTTTTTGTGTGCCATATTATCGTATCTATATTGACTTGTTCCAAATACAGAGGAAAGCCCGTGCGGACCAAAAAGAACCTGAACCGAATGCAGTGCAAATCTTCAAGGATTGCCACACCAGCAAGATGAAGGGCATGAGCACACCAGTTCAAGCCGCTGTTGTAAGTCCTTACTCCTCCTGCCTTGAACTAATTGGTACTGCGATGTGTTCATTTAACTACTTGGTTTGCAGCCAATGTCAGTTACTCTGTTCACTTTTATACACAGTTATCTTAACGTATCATTTCACCTTACATGGTTTAAAAGAGATGAAGGATATTCTTTTGGCCTGGTCTGATCCAAAGTATCAGGTAGGCTATATGTATTTGATCAGACCACATATTGAACTTGTATTTATGTATGTGCCTTACAAGTGTATCTTCTTCTAGGCTAACTGTTTGAAGAACAAAACCAACCATTCTAAAGTGAAATTCCAACAGACAACAGGATCTCGTAGCTATATTGCACACTGCGAGGCTCTTGTAAATAGCTGCTACTTCCTTCTTTTTTTGTGCCATATTATCGTATCTATATTGACTTGTTCCAAATACAGAGGAAAGCCCGTGCGGACTAAAAAGAACCTGAACCGAATGCAGTGCAAATCTTCAAGGATTGCCACACCAGCAAGATGAAGGGCATGAGCACACCAGTTCAAGCCGCTGTTGTAAGTCCTTACTCCTCCTGCCTTGAACTGATTGGTATTGTGATGTGTCCATTTAACTACTTGGTTTGCAGCCAATGCCAGTTACTCTGTTCACTTTTAAACATAGTTTCCTTAACGTATCATTTCATCTTACATGGTTTAAAAGAGATGAAGGATATTCTTTCGGTCTTGATCTGTAATCTAGTTGTTATGTTCATGTGCGCACACAATGATAAAATAGCATGTTTGTTTTATATCTGTTTGCCCATGATATGAATGATGTCATACTATGTTCATCCTACTTTAAACCATGTCTCTTTATCCTTAGATGTCAAGGAATGTGAGGAAATAGACAATACAGTAGGCATGCTACATGGACATATGTTCCGAAAGTGATTTTATTATGTAGTTGGCACTACAATATATGCTAATGTATTACAATAGTTCACCAAAATAAGTTATTTATAAACGTTTAACCTACTTTGTTTGTTTTTGTCTCATTAGTAACTTATCTGGTACACTAATCTACAAGTTCAAACTTTCAGGAAGCTATGGAACAAATGATTGAACAACCACAACCACCTGAAGGTGACGAGGCTACCACAGGCACAATGTCACCTCTTGCTATAGTGCGTCAGTATCTCTCCACTAATAGTGCAAAAATCACCTTCCTGTGTAATTCTGGGTTGGTTGTCAAGGTAACCTCGTCCAAATCGCCTACTGAACAAAATCTTCCTGCTAGACAGAGTGATATATCTGTTCTCTAGACACAAGTCCAATCCCTAATAGACGTTGTTTCGGAAACAAGAATAGTGGTTGAGAAATGTCGTCAAGATATGAAAGGTTTTGAAACCAGACTATCAGACATTCGCTTCGTTGTTCAAGAGCAATGGCGGAAAAAAAGTGGAGATCATGCTGCTCCATCAGATTCTACAGCCTGAAACATTAGCACTCAGGTCAAATGATCTATGCTTCTATACATCTAATGGTGCTTTTATCTGGAAGGACTGTAAACTTTATGCCAACAGGCCTTTTGTTGTATGGTTGGAATTTATTTTGTTGTGATACAACATTTATGATGCTCCCACAGGCTGCAGTAATTATGATGCTATTTTTGTATAGTGTGGGTTTATCTTAGTAATGTATTCGGCCGAAAGCTTCATAGGATCCCAACATGCCAACATTCATCGGGCCCATTCCAATTGGGCTAAAAACGATTACGGGCCGAAATTGGCATGTAGCACACTAAAAATATCTGGGCCTAAATCAGCATAAGCTTTCATATTTTTCTGGTAGGCTTGTACCCATAGTGGGCCTTTAACATGCCTAAACATAATTTGGGCCCTCAGTAAAAATAGGCCGTTTACAGGTGTAAATATCTTGAGCCCATAAAAAAGATGGGCCTATAATAGACCGAAAGTGAGATTGGGCCCTGATTGTGCCAAATAACCCACTGGTCTTAGCAGGCCGAAATGGTGGCCCATTTACTATGCGGATCTTTGACAGGCCGAAATTAGGACGGGCCGTAAATGCGTTGACCTAATACACGGGCCTTTAACAGGCCGGAACTTCAGTCGAGCTAGATTATCGTCATTTTTATATGGGCCGTTAATGGGCCCGATATGACGTTGGGCCACATATGGCCCATGGTTTTCGTCCGGCGTTAACAGGCCGAAAGTGGCCCAAATCTATAGTGGGCCTCTAACAGGCCGAATGTCAGACATGGCCGAATATGACCCAAATCCTTCACGGTCATTTATGGGCCGAAAGTTTTGATGGCCTGTAAACGGGCCCAAATGAAGCCGGACCTTTAACAGGCCAGAAATACACCAGGACATAATTTGGCCCAATTACTTAGCAGACTGTTAACGGGCTAGAAGTGACCGTGGGCCACGTTGATGACAAGTTTAGGATAGGCCGTTGATGGGTCGATTTGACAAAGAATGTTGGGCCATTAGCTGGGCCGGCCCATTATGGTCTACAGAATCTTGTAGGCCTTTAGCTGGGCCGACCCGTTGTGGTCCGCAAAATCTTGTGGGCCTTTAGCTAGGCCGGCCTATCATGGTCTGCAAAATCGTGTGGGCCTTTAGCTCGGCCGGCCCATTATGGTCCACTAAATTTTGTGGGCCTTTAGCTGGGACGACCCATTATGGTCCGCTAAATCTTATGGGCCTTCGGTTGGGCCGGCCCATTTAAACTTTGTGGGCCACTTTTGGGTCAATCCATGTGTCAACATATCATAGGCCCATCTCGACCGTTGGATGAGTGACACATGTGCCAACGCGGAGCTAACGCGTGGATCCGTCAGCCAATGAGAATTTTACACATGGAAAATCAGCATTGGCTGTGGCTGTTAGCGGGTTATCAGATCCACAAAACGGACCCGATAGGTTAATGATGGTTAACGGCGTCCCGTTACGGTGGATGCCACGTGTCGGTCACCCTTGACGAAAGCACTTCTATGATGCGTGATTTATCGTCATGGAAGTGGACACTTCCGTGATGATAATTTTGGTAATGTCATGGAACACTTCTACGACAGCACAGGTATGACTATCTTGATTCTGTCATAAAATCGTCATGGATGTACATGCGTGACAGAAAACGCGACCTACTGTGACAAACACGTATCATCACGGAAGTGTATTTTTTTGAAGTGACTGACATTGGGGCCCATGGGTTTGTCAACATAGTTACTTTTTTGAGGTACTTCAACATAGTTACTGAAGGAGATCAATTACAACAAAGCTGGGGAGCTGGCAGGTATCATTTATTTTCAGTGGGCCAGCAAGTATCAGCTGGGTTATGGGCTGCCCCGTCCATGCTTTCTTTTTTAAGATGCGCAGCCCACAACATGTCGGTTTGTATTTTCTTGAGGGTCGTCATGTATCAATCGGCTTATGGAGCTACCATACTAGGGTTTTTTTTCCTGAAACATCCGCAACACAACTTATGTATTTTTTTGAAGAAAACGCAGAGGTCTGTTTTATTTTTGTATATAAGAATAGGAACGCCAGGTCCAACTTATGTTTCCCTTCTAACTATATTATATATATGTATATTATTTTATATGTTATTATATATTATTGTTATTGTCATCATATATTTAGCAGATACTTACATATATAAGAAAACAATATCCCATGTCTTATTAACTTATAAAAATAATTTTTTAACAATAAAATCCTAGATTTTTTTTACATTATGCCAACAAAAATCCTAGTGATTATGCACAAAAACTTGGTAAGATTTAAGGACCAATGTAATAATAAAGCACTTATTATTTAAATATATTTATAACAAAATGCTCAACCCCTGTTTATTTTTTGATAACATTGTTGCGCCCAACCCAACATTATAATTAGAACCAGCCTAGCAAAATCGTGAATTTCGAGAAAGTGCAAATGGGCTGTAATTTTTTAGGAAAAAATAAATGGGCCTCATGGACGCTACATTATTTGTTCAGCCAGCCCAGCAAATTTGTGTATTTCGAGAAAGTGAAAATGGGTTGTAGTTTTACAAAATGGGCCGCATGGATGCGACATTATTTGTTCACCCAACCCAGCAAATGGACTATAATTCTCAAAAAAAAGATCAAATGGACTGTAAATTCTGAAAAAATGGGTTGAATATGTGCCACATTTTTGGAGGCTGAAATGTGGGCCAATAGGTTGAAACCAACGCAAGTCGTTGTCAACTTAGTCAACAAATGATTCTAACATCGATTGCCATTGGATTTACATCCAATGACCGGCATCCATCTTCAATCTCTCGTCTTCTTCCTCCAGCACCACCGGGACCACCTGCTCCCGCCTCCTGCTGCTAGCAGCTCTGCTTAGCACACTTCGCGGTGAAGCGCTACCCCACCGCCAGCCAGGCCATCCCTCCACCCCTTCACACCTCCTGTTCTTCTCCACCGACTATCGAACCACACCGCACCAGAACCAGTTAACCCTCGTACACCTCTCCGTCTGCGACTCCACTCTGACGTCTTCCCATCTCTGACTCGTTGCTGTCCGAGGCCTCGCCGTCGTCCACCACCTTGGATGCGCTCGGCGCGACATGGTCAACACACAAAAAATGAATACTCCCCCTGCTAGCTGGGACCCACCATGGTTGGAGGCTGACTTGTGGGCCTACTAAGTTGATGCGGATGGAGGGCTTTGTCAACTTAGTCAATATGGACGACTCTAGCTCCAGTGACTGTACGATGTCCATCCAATGGCCGTAGTGCTTCTTCAACCTCTGGTCTTCTTTCTTCAGCCGCCCAAACCAGCGCCGGTCGTGCCACCTGCTCCTGCCTCCCGTGGCTGGCTCTGCTACCGCACAGGCCTCACCGCCCCACTCTACTCCAACCTCTGGCCAGGCCATCCCTCTACTCACCCACAATCCCTATTATTCTACGGCGACGGCAGCCTCACACCGCAGCCGAACCAGTCAACCCTCATACTCCTCTCCACGTGGGCATCCATTGTCGGGTCTTCCCCGGCTCCGCGTCGTCCCCTTCCTAGGCCTCGCTGTCGTCCACTATGTTGGTGCTCTTGGTCAATGTGGTCAAGGAACGACTTCCATCGGAAGAGTACTGTACAATGGAGAGGCTAACAGCTGAGTCCACGACCGCAGCAAGGAAGTGCAACCTTATTACGTGTAAAATAATTATTCCTCCACCTGACAGTAGGGACTGACCGGACGGGCCACCATATTTAGCGAAAAAACATTTCCCCCTGACTGCTGGGACCCACCAGGTACATCTTTGCACACAAGGAAGTGCGTCCATATTACGGGCAAAAAAATGATTCTCCCCCTGACAGCTGGGACCCACCAGCAATAACTTCACATGCAAGGAAGTGCCTCCTTATCCTCCCTGATAGTCGGGACCCACCTGGTCGAAGCGCACGTAGCGTTGTCATTCTGGTCACGAACGTGTACGTACATACTGGTCGATCGGTCAGTCTGTAGGGTCCAGCAATGAACCGTGGCCGAGTAAGGAAGGGCACGTGTCGTAGTAGAGGCACAGACATAGCATGTCAAGCAGTCCCGTCAATATCGTGTACACGTACGTACAACCAAGGTGCAAGAAAGTAAATACGGCCACGTATGTACATATGGGCAGGGTCTCAAACGCCTACTCATGCACACATACGAGCCAGGGCTCGTGCACATGGAGAGGCAACTAAGAGCAGTAACGGTGTCCTGTTCATCGGTAGCCAACCGGTTGGGTCAGAATGGAGAAACAACATTGTCGTGTTCATCGGGAGGCAACGGAATGTGTCCTGTTCATCCGGAGCCAACCAGCTTGGACATAATAGCCAAAACGAGGCCTCACGTACCGCAGAACGGAGAAAACAGCCTAATGTTCGACCGCCTATGGTCGAAACAGGATCCTGTTCACTGGGAGGGGTGTGGCGTACCGCAAAACGGATGAAATGGACTTCTCTTCGACCTCCTACGGTCGAAACGGGGTCCTGTTGATCGAGAGGGGGTGGCGTACCGCAAAACGGAGGAAACAGACTTCTCTTCGACCTCCTACAGTCGAAACGGGGATCCTGTTAATCGGGAGGCCTGTGGCATACCGCAAAACAAGACTCTACGGGCTACTGTTCATCCACCGTCTACTGCCTCGCTCCTGCCTCCACGGGCTACTGTTCATCCACCGTCGACCTCCTCCAACCTCCACCTGCGACTGTTCATCCACGGCGTCTCCCTCCTGCCACCACCAGCTACTGTTCATCCACGGGCTCCTGTTCATCCAGCCTCCACCGGCTACTGTTCAACCACCCCTCCACGGGCTACTATTCATCCAGCCCTGCACCGACTACTGTTCAACCAACCCTCCATGGGGTCCTGTTCATTCACCCCCAACCGGCTTGATCGGGGTCCTGTTCATCCAGCGGCAACGACCTCTACTACCATGGGGTCCTATTCATCCAACCCCCACTGGGAACTGTTCATCCAACCCCCAACAATGCTCATTGTTCATCAAGAGGCAGCAGGTTTGATCGGCTTCAGTTAGCAGCAGTAGCGAAGGAATCGCTCGATCTGGTTCAGTTAACAGCTAGGGATCGATCGATCGCTTAGATTCAGTAACGCGTAGCTAGTGCAATCACTTGGGTTCAGTAGGCGAACGCCTCGCTCGGGTTCAATTAGAGCCCAACGCCTCGCACCCATGCGCGTACGTGTACGAGAGAAACACCCAATCCCTCGATGCATCGCTCAGCCCCGACCACCCACCACAACCAGGAACTCCCCGATATTTCCCCGCCCTCGCTTCTACCATGGTTTTTTCTATCATGGACGGGCCAAAGAATGTCATGCAGCTACATCTCCGGACCACCCAGGATGAAAAGCCCATTTTATGCATGATTTTTTGCCCTAGAAGTAGGAGCCCACCACATCTATGATGATACCAGGTTTTGTCACAATTATCGTCATAGAAGTGTCATAAGCATAACAGAAAAAATTGTCCGGCCCAAAATGTCACGAATGTGTCTTTTTTTGTAGTGATGGCTCCGCGGCGTGAGCCAGGCTTTTGTCAGCCCGGCCAGTTGCTGAGGAGTCAAGGGAAGTGGGGGCGTCCCACGCCCTATCATACGCCACACGTCAAGCCTGGCCTGCAGACAGTTGGGGCCCATGGCGCTTCGCCCTCTCTTCTTTGTCTTCACCCCCAAGAAAGGCCATGCGTGCCACGGGCCCGAGGGCTACTGTCGATGCTCCTGGACCGGGGGTACCCTGGCCCGTTTTCCTACGGCCCAGCGTGTGGCTCCATCAATGACACGGCACGGCCCAACGTCAAGACTCTATAAGCAAGACCCCCGCCTCGTGAGGCGAACTACGGCAAGACCCCTAAGGAGCGGCCTCCTGAGGCTGCCTCCCAAGGAGCGGACATCTCTTGGCTCGTACCCCGCCTCACGAGGCGCGTGGTGACATGAGCAATGACAAACGAAGACACAGGGGAGCCAGCGGGCGCAAGCGAGGACAATTTGCTCTTTGGTGCTAAGGAGGCATGGACGTACGCGGGTTCCTGATACGTCTCCAACGTATCTATAATTTTTGGTTGTTCCATGCTATTATATTACCCATTTTGGATGTTCGTAGGCTTTACTTTACACTTTTATATCATTTATGGGACTAACCTACTAACCGGAGGCCCAGCCCGAATTGTTGTTCTTTTGCCTATTTCAGTGTTTCGAAGAAAAGGAATATCAAACGGAGTCCAAATGGAATGAAACCTTCGGAAGCGATCTTTTTGGAACAAACGCAACCCAGGAGACTTGGAGTGGACGTCAAGAAGCAAACGAGGCGGCCACGAGGGTGCCCGGCATGCCCCCCACCATCGTGGGCCCCTCATGGCTCCACCGACCTACTTCTTTCTCCTATATATATCCATGTACCACAAGAAGATCCAGGAGCACCACGAAAACCTAATTCCATTGCCACAACCTTCTGTATCCAGGAGATCCCATCTTGGAGCCTTCGCCGGCGCTCCGCCAGAGGGGGAATCGACCACGGAGGGCCTCTACATCATCTTCAAGGCCTCTCCGATGAGTTGTGAGTAGTTTACCATAGACCTTCGGGTCCATAGTTATTAGCTAGATGGCTTCTTCTCTCTTTTTGAATCTCAATACAAAGTTCTCCTTGATCTTCTTGGAGATATATTCGATGTAACTCTTTTTGCGGTGTGTTTGTCGAGATCCGATGAATTGTGGGTTTATGATGAAGTTTATCTATGAGAAATATTTGAATCTCCTCTGAATTCTTTTATGTATGATTGGTTATCTTTGCAAGTCTCTTTGAATTATCAGTTTGGTTTGGCCTACTAGATTGATCTTTCTTTCAATGGGAGAAGTGCTTAGATTTGGATTCAATCTTGTGGTGTCCTTTCCCAGTGACAACAGGGGCAGCAAGGCACGTATTGTATTGTTGCCATCGAGGATAAAAAGATGAGGGTTATATCATATTGCATGCGTTTATCCCTCTACATCATGTCATCTTTCTTAATGTGCTACTCTGTTCTTATGAACTTAATACTCTAGATGCAGGCAGGAGTCGGTCGATGTGTGGAGTAATAGTAGTAGATGCAGAATCGTTTCGATCTACTTGTGGTGGACGTGATGCCTATATACATGATCATGCCTAGATAATCTCATAACTATGCACTTTTCTATCAATTGCTCGATAGTAATTTGTTCACCCACCGTAATACTTATGCTATCTTGAGAGAAGTCACTAGTGAAACCTATGGCCCCCCGGGTCCATCTTTTATCATATCAGTTTTCCATCTACTTTTATTTGCATCTTCTACTTTCCAATCTATATCATAAAAATACCAAAAATATTTATCTTATCTTATTATCTCTATCAGATCTCACTTTCGCAAGTTTCTGTGAAGGGATTGACAACCCCTTTATCACGCTGGTTGCGAGGTTCTTGTTTGTTTGTGTAGGTGCGTGGGACTTTTCAGGAGCCTCCTACTGGATTGATACCTTGGTTCTCAAAAACTGAGGGAAATACTTACGCTACTTTGCTGCATCACCCTTTCCTCTTCAAGGAAAAACCAACGCAGTGCTCAAGAGGTAGCAAGAAGGATTTCTGGCGCCGTTGCCGAGGAGGTCTTTGATCAAGTCAAGACATACCAAGTACCGATCACAAACTCATCTCCCTCGCATTACATTATTTGCCATTTGCCTCTCGTTTTCCTCTCCCCCGCTTCACCCTTGACGTTTTATTCGCCCTCTCTTTCTCGTTCGCCTCTCTCTCGCTTGCCCGTCACATTTTCTGCTGTTATGTCTGAAACTGGGGAGATTATCGTTGATATGGACAATAATAATAACATGGAAAAATTTGATGCTCCTGCTGAAGAACCCACTATCTTACATACAAAAAAAAAACGAATCGGTAGTGGTAATATTATTGGAAAAGGGGTTATTCAAGATTTCTTTACTTGTGCCAGTGCTTTACCTTCTATGGGTGGTTCTATTTGTCGGATTTCGGGTTCCGGTAGACCCTCAAGGTTCGAACTCTGGGGTGCACGCGGAGATCATGCCTCCCACCTACTCACGTCTCGTTGCCTCGCTAGGATCTAAACTACACGAAGAACAACTCAAGGGACACAAGGTTTATACTAGTTCGGGCCACCATTGTGGTGTAATACCCTACTCTAGTTTGTGGTGTGGTGGATTGCCTCAGGGGCTGGTGATGAAAAATACAAAGGAAGAATTGCCTCGTGAGGGGAGGAGTTCTTGTGGAGGTGATGCTTCTTGAGAAAGATTCAATCCGGATCCCGGGGTTCCTTTCTTCTGTGGTGGCTAGCCCTATTTATAGAGCGAGGCATTGGTCCTCTTCCCAAATATTGAGCGGGAAGGGCGCCAACAATTGGCCATTTTGAAGAGGAACATCTAGTACACTTATCCTGGCTAAAGTCGGTCCTCGCCTGCCAAAGACTCTGACGGTGACGCCGGCTTGGGCTCCACGATGACCTCCATCCTGCCGTTCTGCTGGTCTTGGTCTTGTTGCACCGAAATGGTTGCCTTTGCTTGATACTCTTGCCTACGCTTGCCCTTTTTGCTCCAAAGAGGAAACAAGGACTCTGCGTAGGCCGGCGCCCGCCTGGCTTTGGTCGTCATGGCTTGCATCATGGGCACCTCGTGAGGTACCCTACCTTCATCTCTCCGCCTCCTCGCGAGCCAGCCTGACGAGGCTGTGCCCGAGGAAGCTTCCTGTCGTCCGCCCCGTGAGGCTTGGCCCCTCGTGAGGGTCTTGAGCATGTGTTGATGAAGATGGGCCATACTGGGCCACTCCCTGAGCCACGCCGCAGGCCGCAGGCAGGCAAGTCTGGGTACCCCCATTCCCAGAACACCGACAGTAGCCCCCGGGCCCAAGGAGCGCCTAGACTTGGCTTAGCAGAGAAGCGAAGGGGCAAGTGCGAAGCGCCGTGGGCCCCATTAGCCTGCGGCCTTGGGCGCCGCGTGGCGGTTGATTGGACGTGGGCGTCCCTGCTTCCCCATGATGCCTCGGCAACTGCACGAATTGACAAGAGAGCGGTACCCGTCCAGGCTTGCCTTCTTTGCCTTCTCCAGTCATTGCCCAGATCCCCTTTCTCGCTCCTATCCTTCTTGCTTCTGAAATCCCCAGATCTACTCCAACCCTGCATCTTAGCAAGGCATGGCGCCTCGCCAGACCCCGGCCAGAGCTTGGTACTCGCCCGCTCTGGATCCTCCGCGCGTGTCGGAGAAGAACCTTGCCCGTACGCGCTAGATGATGGCAGCGCAAGGCAACGACGGGGCGGTCGCGCTCAAGGTTGGTTCCGCCCTTCCCGAGGACAAAGGAAGCACCTTCTACCCGCTCTTCATGAGTGCCATCGCCGCCGGTCTGGTGCCTCCATTTTCCGAGTTCTTCCTTTATGTCCTCCGCCATTACAATCTGCAAGCTCTGCACCTCCATCCCAACTCTGTTCTTCTCCTGGCAATTTTCGCCTACTACTGCGAGGCTCATGTTGGGGTAAGGCCCTCAGTGGCCTTGCTGCGCCATTACTTTTACCTCCGGGTTTCTCGCGGCCCCATCACTGCGTGCGCGAGCTTTATTGCGTACTCCAGCTCCAATGCTATCTCGAAGCCCGGGAAGAGGATCGAAGGCTTCCAGAGCAAGTGGGTCATGGTGGATGCTGGGCGCATCCACCCCCGGCTGATCCTGCCTATGGGGCAGCCCGAGGCCGTCGACGCTTGGTCCCGCGCGGAGCTCGTCGATCCCCGCGCGAAGCCAGTGCTGGAGAGGATGGACGTGGACTTGTGGCCGGGCAACATGGCGACGGCAAAGCTGACCGGGGCGTCGCTCCTGAGGGAGTTCCTGGAGCATCGGGTGGCTCCACTTCGGGAACACTCGCTCCCGCTGTGGAGGCTTGGGGGGAGGGGCAATGCCACCCTTCGCCCGAGCTCCGTAGTCTTGGCCGACGGAGATCTGGCCGCGGTCCTCCAATCCTTGGTTGGGGGAGACGTGGCGAGATTGGAGGGTGCTCCTGTACCCCTGTTCCTTCGGGATGATTGGGAGCAGGTGGTGAACTCCATGCCTGCTTTCAACGGGGACGTGCCTATGCCCGCGGAGGTTCCTGAGGACGTGGCGGCCCTAGCGACGGTGAACGTATCCTCCAGAGACTCCGGCAAAGAGGAGGAAGAAGAGGGGCAGGAAGAGGAGCCCGATTCCGAGGCGACCGACGGGGAGTCGAGGGAGCCCCTCCCTCGGTGCAGGTCCCGCGCTCTTCACCTCATGTCGGACGACGACGAGGATGGCGACGAGCGAGGCAGTGAGTGATCGCCCCTGATCCCGAAGAAGGACAGGACGGGGCTGGTTCTCCGCGGGCCTGCTCCGGCTCCGAGGCGATCTGCAGACGTGCCTCCTGCTCCCGAGTCTCCTGAGGTTGACCCCAGTAGCCGGCTCTCGGGCTTCAAGTTCGGCCGGAGGTTGCTTGAGCCCGCGGGCGATGACCACTGAGTGCTTGATTCTCGTTTTGCTTCTTGCTTTGTTGCTGAGGCTTGACGTCCATATTCCTTGGCTAGGCCGATGCCTGTGGCGAAAAGGCTAAAGGGGGCCCCTGAGGCTTCGTCCGGGGCAGCACTTCCACCCACGGGAGAAGGGGGCGGCAAGGCCCAGGCCTCTCCTGCCCGACCATCCTTGCGAGGCCAGGCGGGGCGTGCTGGGGCGAGCTCAGCCCCCGTGGCCCGAGCGACTCCCGAGGCGTCCTCACCTGACGCCACTGCCGCAGTCATCGGGGCGCAGGAGGTCCCAACTCATGGTGCTGTGATCATGCTGCCGTCTTCTCCTCCTACTCTGCCAACTGCCATTTCTCCGACTCCTTCTACTGTCCTGGATCGTGCTGCTGCTGAGCTGGACCGGTTGTGAGAAGATCTTCAGGGCGCCGACCCTCGCTTGGTGGCCGGGCGCCTGGTGCTGGCCTCCGGCTGGGTCCGCTCTGATGCTTTAGTTCGAGCGGTGCTGGTTCAGGCCGTGATGGCTTGTGACAAGGAGAAGTAGGCCATCCTTCAGGCCAAGGTCGCTCGTGACGCCGCCTTGGGTAAGGTTGCGGATGTCCGGGGTCGCTGCAAGGCGCTGGAGAGCGAGCTGCAAGGCCTGCGCGACCAGCTCACCAAGGAGGCCCGTGACCGCCAGGAGAAGGAGGAAGAGATGAAGGCTCCCGAGACTACCGCCAAGGACCGGGATGCCCAGCTTGATGAACGCCATGGCTGCTTAGATACGCTGGAGCAGGCGTTGGAGGCGAAGAGGATCGAGCTAGACGGCAAGGCGCGGGTCCTGGCTGAGGACCGCGTGGCCTTCGCGAAGCTGGAGGAGAAGGCTCGCGCCTCACTGAAGACGCTTTATGATGACGGCCTGGAGAGCCCGCTGACCGGCGCCGAGGATGGCCCTGCCAAGTTGCTTCCCTTCCTGGTCCGCGCCCTTGAAGATGTCGCCATTGGCCTTGGCCCCACGGCTGAGGCTGAGGCACGTGTCCTTTCTTCTGCAGCGCTGACACGCGTCTTCACCCACATCTACCTTCGTGACCCCAACATTGACCTTGACAGCCTGCTGGAGCCTGCGAGCGGCAAGCTAGCCGCTGCCGCTGCTGAGGCTGTAAAGGGTCGAGCGGAGGCTCTGCTGGCGAGGTTTCGTGCCTTCAGCACCAAGCCAAGGCGAGATGCTGCCGATCCTGAGGCTCCACGAGGCGAAGCCGCCTAGCGCAGCTCCATCACCAGCGATGGCACTACCGGAAAGTGACCCCTTCGCGGCTCCTGTCCTGTTTTTAGCTCCTACAACATGCATCATGCCTCGTGGAGGCATTTAAACTTGTGTTTGGTGTTGTGAAAACAATCTATGGACTGTAATATTTGCTTTTGAATTCCTTGAGATTTGTGTTTTTCCTTCCTACTTGCTTGTGTTCTACGTCAGCAGAGCCCGACCCCGCACATACCTCAGCCGCCGTTAGCCCCGACCGAAAACCAGGACGGGACCAAGGAGTGAGGGGCTACGTGACCAGTTAGGCTCCTGAGTCACGATGCTCAGGAGTCCCCCTTGACGCGCGAATAGCAAGTAGGGAGGGGAGATGTATGAGTAAATCTACCGTTCTACGTCGGCAGAGCCCAGCCCCACGCATACCTCAACCGCTGTTAGCCTTTCAGAACTAAGGGGTGAGGGGCTACGTGACCAGTTAGGCTCCTGAGTCGTGATGCTCAGGAGTCCCCCTTGACGTTCAAACGGCCTTCGTACCTTGGCTCCGCTTGGGGAGAGACGTGCGACGAACCAAGCCCAAGGGGCCTGGCTGGGTGGCGTGCGACTGGTCATGACCCAGGCGTAGCCCCCGTGCCCAGCCCCCTCGCATGGCACTCCCGAGGGAAGGCGTTACGATGGGGCCGGACACTAATCTCTGGGCTCCCTAAGGTTGATGCGGCTGGGGGCCACCCTCAGTTGTTTGTCACCAGCGTGGAGCATAGCGCTTCCGTATATGTACGGGCATAGCCGCTCCTCGGCGGTGTCTTCAGCCAGCGCGGAGCATGGTGCTTCCACTGGTGCGTGGGAGGGGGCTCCCCTCCGGGAGGAGCCCCCGGGGCGTGTACAACCCCGCCCTGACATGTGGTTGGCACGGTAGGGCCTGACGAGGTGTATCTGGGCACCCGTGAGCCAGCGCGGGACTCACAGGGCCCTACCTCAAGGCGGGTTGCGCCTGGCTCTGGGCCTTTACTTGTAATGTGCTCCTGCAAATTTGGTTAGATGCCGTCGCTCTATGTCCTCAGGTCCCGACCCTCGAGCGAGCTCAGCCATCGCTGGTATGCCAGGTCACGATGCCGTGGACAAGGCCAGGAGGTGAGGGCTGGAGAGCCAGTAAGAGTCCATGAGTCGCGATGCTCAGGTACCCCCCCCATTAACGTGCAAGCGGCCGGCATGAAGGAAGAAGGGTGCCGCCACGGCATCAAGTAATGATCATGGTGGGTCAAACGCACGACCCGAATAAACGCGAGAGGGATACATGCCACTAGGTCAGGCCCGAGTGCCTTGGGGATAATGCAGTCCGAGGGGCGCCCCCAATAAAGTAAGCTAAAAACATGAAACAAAGGGATACATGCCGCAGGGACGGACCCACGCGACCTGGGAATGATGCAGCCCTGGGGGCGGTCCCAGCTAAAAATGAAACTCGAAGTATGTCACCTAATGATGTTGAAGATGAAGGGATGCTGAAGTAGCAGACGGCGTGCGCTGCGGAAGCCGATCTTTACGAGCCCCCAGGCCCAGGAGCCTCGGGAGGCTCCGGAGGCGCTGGCGGCTCCTCGCGAACCATCTCCATCTCTGCCAGGACTGTGGAATGCCTGGCCGCTTGAACCTCCAGGATGCTCCTCATGAGGCGCTGACGCACAGCAACCGTGTTCGGCAAGCCGTAAGGCATGCGAACATAGTTGTGGGGTGGACCTTCACAGTGTCCCACGCGTGACGGCCAGAGGCGCTCCTGAGAGGCGGCTCGGTTGAGTCCTGGTATGTCGATGCAGACGCGCAGCCCACCATCCTCGCCCGGATGGGGAGCTACGGCGGGTAAGCAGTGGCTGCCACTCATGACTCTTGACTCCTGCAGCTCTTGAATGATCTCGCTGACGAACTCCTGAGGGTTTGGCCCTCCTTGCCTCGCTCCTTCCTGAGGGAAACGTGCTTTGAAACACGCCTCCAAGTAATGCCCGAGCGCCTCCCTCGTGATCTTAGCAGAGTCGATGGCCCTCCAGGAGAGAGCCCCCGAGCCTTGCTTGAGGAGGGCGCCGGGTGCGCCTTCCTATGCGACAGAAGGAGGCGCCCCCTGAACGGGCGCGGGCCTTGAGGGGCCTGTCTCCCGAGGGTTGAGACCAGGTGATGTCTTCTTCTTCTTAGGGACTACCTCAGGAAGCCTTCTGCTCCTGTGATCTGGGTCTTCAATTGACGCGGCTTGAAAAGCACGCTCCAGAGAACACACAACATCCCTCTCTTCACAAGGCACCGTGATGACTCCACCGCTTCCTGGCATCTTGAGGACATTGTAGCCGTGATGAGTCACGGCCATGAACTTGGCCAGAGCTGGCTACCCGAGGATGGCATTGTACGACAGGCGAATGTGCGCGATGTCGAAGTCAATGAGCTCGGTGTGGTAGTTGTCATGCTTCCCGAAGGTAACAGGAAGGCGGGCCTGCCCAATCGGAACCGTGGAACCATTAGTGACTCCTGAGAAAGGCTTCGTTGGCTGAAGCTGATTGTATGGCAGTTAGAGATTGTTGAATGTCTCGACGGACAGGACATTGAGCCCTGCTCCGCCATCGATGAGGGTCCTGGTGACTTGCACATTGCTGATGATTAGGGAACAAAGCATCAGGAGGACTCCGGCTGTGGCCGCGCACTTGAGCTGATCCGCTGAGTTGAACGTGATGGCGCACGCTGACCACCTGAGAGGGCATGTGGCCTCGAGCTTGGGGAGGACTATATTCACTTCGCGACCAAACTGCTTGAAGATGCGCTGAGAGGCCGGGGCCTGAGCGCCGCCCAACATGCAAGCGATTGCGCGCGGCTCCTGGAAGCCTCCAGCCCCCTCGTCCTGATGATGGTCTTCATTCCTCCTTGGTTGTGGTGGCAGAGGAGGGAGGCCTGCGTTGCCTTGTGGGCAATCCTCGCGAGGCTGATCCCTCCGACCTCCCTCGCGAGGCTGGTCCTGCCAGTGGTCCTCGCGAGGTCGGTCACGCCACCCTTGGCGAGGGCCAAGGTCTTCCCATCGTCCTCCACCTCTTCCTCCTCCTCGGCCATAGCCCCGGTCATTGCGCTCGGGGCATCGGCCGGCACGCACGTCCCGCACGGCCCTGAGCTCTTGGCATTCGTTGGTGCTGTGAGTGTGGAGGTCATGGTACACGCAGTATCGGCTGCCCTTGGATGACTCAAGCTGATCCCTGCCTTGCTTGGTGTCCGGTTCAGCTACAAGCATGGCAGCCCCCTTGCGCTTCACGTCCTTGACCTTGGGCTTCTTCTCTTGTGGGTCGGCAGCCGGCAGCTCAAGGAGGGAAATGCATCCTTCCTCAGCCCTGGCGCACTCTGTCACCAAATTGAACAGCTCCAGAGAGGTGGACAGGTCTTCGTGGATCGCAAGCTCCTCTTTCATCTTGACGTCATGCATGCCATCGGAGAAGGCTGAGATGATGGTCTCCTCAGACACCCTGGGGATCTTAAGGCGAGCGTTGTTGAAACGCTGGATGAACTTTTGCAGGGTCTCTCCTGGCTGCTGCTTGATGCGGCGCAAGTCGCTCATGGCCGGGGGCCGGTCGCGGGTGCCTTGGAAGTGGCGATGAATCGGGTGCGCATCTCGTCCCAGAAGGAAATCGTGCCAGGAGCCAGGTTCAGGAGCTAGGTGCGGGAACCGTCCTTGAGCGCCATGGGGAACCAGTTTGCTATGACCTTCTCAACCCCGTTGGCGGCTTCAATGCCTAGCTCATAGAGCTGGAGGAACTCCGCAGGGTCAGCCGTGTCATCATAGCGCGGGGGCAGATCTGGCTTGAACTTGCCCGGCCAGGCCACGCTGCGCAGCTCGACGGTGAAGGCACGGCAGCCTGTAGTGGCCACGGGAGGCCTTTGTTGACGGAGAGCTCGATCTTGGAAGTCTCCGTGCGCTGCCGCCAGGAGCAGCGCGGGGTCTTGGTGCGTTGGAGCAGGAGCGCGGTCATGACGAGCCGGTGCGGGGAGCACACGGGCAGCCTCTTGGGGACGAGGGATCTCTTGGCAGCTCTTCTCTTGCTGTGCTGACACCGGACGGAGTGGGTTCCGTCCAGGGGCCACGCGCCTTGGGGCCAAGGCGCCTTCTTGAGGGGGAGGCAGCTGAGGTGCCCCCGGAGCTTCGTTGCCCGCACAGGGCGGGGCGCGGTGTAGCGAGAGGGATGGCGCAGGGGAGCCCCCAGCGGCGCCGACGAGCTCGATGATGCGGGCGAGCCACTCGTCATAGAGGTCATCGACGGGATGGTAGTGCAGGAGCTCCCGTGCCAGGAGCAGCGTGGCCTGCGTGTCCGCAGGAGCGCGACGGGCGTGGGATGAGGAACCGGTTGGAGTCAGCGACGCGGTGGCGGTGCGGCCTTCTCGCTGCACCAAAGGATGCAGGGACGATGCCTGCTGCTCGTTCCCCACCAGGCCGGTGGCGGCGTTGATGGCAGGCGATGGGGAACGGCGGGGGCATCCGCCGATAGGGGCCGTCTGGGCGACGTGAGTGGCGAGAGCGGCCCGGCTCTCTGCGCGGGCTCGACGAGCGTCTGACATGGACGCGACGGGCGGCGAAACACAGGGCGGCAGAAGGCGGATTCCGGTGCACCCCTACCTGGCGCGCCAAATGTCGGATTTCGGGTTCCGGCAGACCCTCATGGTTCGAACTCTAGGGTGCGCGCGGAGATCACGCCTCCCACCTACTCATGTCTCGTCGCCTCGCTAGGATCTAAACTACATGAAGAACAACACAAGGGACACGAGGTTTATACTAGTTCGGGCCACCATTGTGGTGTAATACCCTACTCTAGTTTGTGGTGTGGTGGATTGCCTCAGGAGCTGGTGATGAACAGTACAAAGGAAGAACTGCCTCGCGAGGGAGGAGTTCTTGTGGAGGTGATGCCTCTTGGGAAGGATTCAATCCGGATCCCGGGGTTCCTTTCTTCTATGGTGGCTAGCCCTATTTATAGAGCGAGGCCTTGGTCCTCTTCCCAAATATTGAGTGGGAAGGGCGCCAACAATTGGCCATTTTGAAGGGGAACATCTAGTACACTTATCCTGGCTAAAGTCGGTCCTCGCCTGCCAAAGACTCTGACGGTGACGCCAGCTTGGGCTCCACGATGACCTCCATCTTGCCATTCTGCTGGTCTTGGTCTTGTTGCACCAAAATGGTTGCCTTTGCTTGATACTCTTGCCTGCGCTTGCCCCTTTTGCACCAAAGAGGAAACAAGGACTCTGCGTGGCTTGCGTCATGGGCACCTCGTGAGGTACCCTGCCTTGATCTCTCCGCCTCCTCGTGAGCCAGCCTGACGAGGCTGTGCCCGAGGAAGCTTCCTGTCGTCCGCCCCACGAGGCTTGGCCCCTCGCGAGGGTCTTGAGCATGTGTTTATGAAGATGGGCCGTACTGGGCTACTCCCTGAGCCACGCCATAGGCCGCAGGTAGGCAAGTCTGGGTACCCCCATTCCTAGAACGCCGACACTATTCTTGATAGAACTAGTAGTCTTGTGGATGCTATCGCCATGCTTATAGTTGAACTTGAAAGGCAGTTTATGCACATGCATCCTTGCTTACAAAGGATTTTCATAGAATTTTCTAATATTGAGCATTCTTCTGTTAAGCGCGCCGCTATTATCTTTTTGGCACATGAGTTCAGACTTATAATAAAAGAGGCCAAAGAAATCTTTGTGCACTACAGGGTGGACGCTGGCCGTCCTCCCATAGAGGCAATCCTCTTTGATCAAGAGGAAATAATGCATTCTCAATCTTTGGACTATGTTGCTTTTAGTGAAAACCTTAGAAAAAAAGGTTCCTGCAATTGTTCTAGTTGATAGAATTTCCAAACTTAATGATGATCTTGCTATTCGAAATAATGAGTTAGGATATTCTCTTGAATATAGGCTTACGAAGTTCTGCCAAAAGAATGTGTCAGATTTCGGGTTCCGCCAGACCCTCAAGGTTTGAACTCTGGGGTGCACGCGGAGATCACGCCTCCCACCTACTCACGTCTCGTCGCCTCGCTAGGATCTAAACTACACGAAGAACAACACAAGGGACACGAGGTTTATACTAGTTCGGGCCACCATTGTGGTGTAATACCCTACTCTAGTTTGTGGTGTGGTGGATTGCCTCAGGGGCTAGTGATGAACAATACAAAGGAAGAACTGCCTCGCGAGGGAGGAGTTCTTGTGGAGGTGATGCCTCTTGGGAAGGATTCAATCCAAATCCCGGGGTCTTTTTCTTCTGTGGTGGCTAGCCCTATTTATAGAGCGAGGCCTTGGTCCTCTTCCCAAATATTGAGCAGGAAGGGCGCCAACAATTGGCCATTTTGAAGGGGAACATCTAGTACACTTATCCTGGCTAAAGTCGGCCCTCGCCTGCCAAAGACTCTGACGGTGACGCTGGCTTGGGCTCCACGATGACCTCCATCCCGTTGTTCTGCTGGTCTTGGTCTTGTTGCACCAAAATGGTTGCCTTTGCTTGATACTCTTGCCTGCGCTTGCCCCCTTTGCACCAAAGAGGAAACAAGGACTCTGCGCAGGCTGGAGCCCGCCTGGCGCCCGCCTGGCTTCGGTCGTCATGGCTTGCGTCATGGGCACCTCGTGAGGTACCCTGCCTTGATCTCTCCGCCTCCTCGCGAGCCAGCCTGACGAGGCTGTGCCCGAGGAAGCTTCCCGTCGTCCGCCCCGCGAGGCTTGGCCCCTCGCGAAGGTCTTGAGCATGTGTTGATGAAGATGGGTCGTAATAGGCCACTCCCTGAGCCACGCCGCAGGCCGCAGGTAGGCAAGTCTAGGTACCCCCGTTCCCAGAACGCCGACAGTAGCCCCCGGGCCCAAGGCGCGCCTGGACTTGGCTTAGCAGAGAAGCGAAAGGGCAAGTGCGAAGCGCCGCGGGCCCCATCAGCCAGCGGCCTTGGGCGCCGCATGGCGGTTGATTGGACGTGGGCATCCCTTCTTCCCCACGACGCCTCGGCAACTGCACGAATTGACAAGTCCCTGCATGCAAAACGGGTCATGATTACCTGTGATCGTGGAGGCCGGCGGTTGGCCTCCCCCGGCTATATGTACGGAACGGCGCGAGCCCTTCCAATCCATATTTTCCTGCTACTCTCCGTCTTCTTCTTTGCCCTTGCTCCACCATACGCCGATGGCACCAATCCGTCGGTTTTCTGCCGAAGAGAAGGGGAAGGCCCCCCGAGAGGGCCCTGTCCCACTTCCGCCAAAGAAACGGCTCGTCTCTCGCCGCGGAGAAGGGGGTGCTTGGCAGGAGGCGTCGAGGCCATGGTTTGAGCGGCCGCCACCTGGATTCCCATTGCCCTTGTACGCCCGGATCGAGGGTCCTGAAGGCGCAGGCGCCGAGCGGCACCGCCAGAGGTGCCATCGCCGCCGGTGGATTACGGCGGTGCCCGTCGTTCCTCCTGGAGTTCACGCCGAGGGCTCCTCTCGCGAGCTTGTGCTTCACGCCGCCATGCCTCCTCGATCTTGGATTCGCCTTCCTCCCTCCTTCACCTTCGAGATTCCGCCAAGGGGGTCTCTCAAACTCTGGCTGCAGCACACCGACTGCCGTACTCCTGCGACCGAAGCGGATGTCGAGGTCGTCGCTCCAGGCAAGGTCTTCATGACCCAGGGCTGGGGCGAGATTGCCCGGTTCTGCTGATCGGAGGGGGCCCTCGTGATCCATCTGGATTATGATGGTGCCTCCCTGATGCTCTTCAAGGTCTTTGACGAAGATGGGCGCCGGCTGGAGTGCTGTCCCAGAGGCAGCGGCCGAAGTTCCGAAGCGGCAGGGACCAGGCCTGCCGTTGCCTGCTCTTCCAGCAGCTCCTCTGATGGCAGCGGGCGCTTCGGAGGGTCCAGCGACTCTTCCGAGCTCCTTCTGACCCCGGCGACGAGCGACGACAACTACGAGCCTCCGAGCTTGCGCCGTGCTCGGAGCAGGGCCGACACACCCGGCAGTCGACTTGGCTGATCCAGATGAGGCTGGCACCGGCCTTGCGCGGCCCACCGTTGATGATGGCGTCTGCCGTCAGGGTCCCTGTAGTTAGACCTGCTTAGGTTTCGCGTCTTTTGTTCCTGCGAGGAGCCAAGAACACACCCCGTGGGGGTTTGTAAGGTGCCTGTAGTTCCATTTGTTAATATGATCCTAATCGTAAAGCGGTGTGAGATGCTCGTCCCGTCTTAGCTTAGTTCTTCCTTTTGAACCTCGCGAGGACTTGATGCTCTGCGCCGACAGGTCCCGGTCCCAAGGCAAGCTTCAGCCATCGCTGGTATGCCAGGTCGCGATGCCATGGTCAAGGCGTGGAGGTGAGCGGCCCGGGGTCCAGTAAGAGCCCCTGAGTCGCGATGCTCAGGAGGTCCCCTTTAGCGCTCAAGCAGCCATCGTTTGGTGAAAAAGGAGCGCGACGCTGCCAAAACGGGACTACATTAGGTGCGAGGTCGGTGCTGTGATAGCTAGTATCTATGGAAGATGACTTATCTCGGGAGTCAGAAGCCACTCCTTGGCGCGGCGCCAGGCCCGCGCATCGGCAGCTGAGGAGTTGCCTGGCGAGGTCCCCACGTGCCTCTTCCCTCTCACCTTTACTCCCCTTCGTGCTCTACGTCCTCAGGTCCCGGCCCTCGAGCGAGCTCAGCCGTCGCCGGTATGCAAGGTCGCGATGTCGTGGACAAGGCCAGGAGGTGAGGGTTAGAGAGCCAGTAAGAGCCCATGAGTCGCGATGCTCAGGTACCCCCCCCCTTTAACGTGCAAGCGGTTCGCGCGGACAAGAGTGAAGGAGACGCTATGAAGGCCTCGCCCGATGCTGCTCCTTAAAGAGATCCTGCGAGCTCATCACAAGAAAACGAGGGTTTGCTGTTACAATTGCCAGCCAGCTGCTGGTTGCTCTGGAAGGGTGACGAGGCACTGAAGGCTTGGTGAGGTGGCACCTTGCGGGGTTGCTGCGGCCAGAGCTCAGCCATTCAGGTTTGTCGACATTGCAGGGACGGACCCATGCGCAAGCGTTGTGCCGTTAGGGAGCAGCTCCATTAGTTGGTGTCAATCGAGCAGGTGATCAAGTCAAGCACATTAATCATGAAGGAGCAAATTCATTTAGATAGGCGCAGAAAAAGGCGAACACCGCTGGGTCGGGCCCGAGCAACTTGGGGATAATGCAGCCCGAGGGGCACCCCCAATAAAGTAAGCTAAAAACATGAACCAAAGGGATACATGCCACAGGGACGGACCCATGTGGCCTGGGAATGATGCATCCCTGGGGGGGCGCTCCCAGCTGAAAATGAAACTCGAAGGATGTCACCTGATGATGTTGAAGATGAAGGGATGCTGAAGTAGCGGACGGCGTGCGCTGCGGAAGCCGATCTTTACGAGCCCCCATGCCCAGGAGCCTCGGGAGGCTCCGGAGGCGCTGGCGGCTCCTCGCGGACCATCTCCATCTCTGCCAGGACTGTGGAATGCCTGGCCGCTTTAGCCTCCAGGATGCTCCTCATGAGGCGCTGACGCACAGCAGCCGCGTTCGGCAAGCTGTAAGGCATGCAAACATAGATGTGGAGTGGACCTTCGCAGCGTCCCATGCATGAGGGCCAGAGGCGCTCCTAAGAGGCAGCTCGGTTGAGTCCTGGTATGTCGATGCAGACGCGCAGCCCACCATCCTCGCCCGGATGGGGAGCTACGGCGGGTAAGCGGCGGCTTCCACTCATGACTCTTGACTCCTGCAGCTCCTGAATGATCTCGCTGACGAACTCTTGAGGGTTTGGCCCTCCTTGCCTCGCTCCTTCCTGAGGGAAACGTGCTTTGAAACACGCCTCCAAGTGGTGCCCGAGCGCCTCCCTCGTGATCTTAGCAAAGTCGATGGCCCTCCAGGAGAGAGCCCCCGAGCCTTGCTCGAGGAGCGTGCTAGGCGCGCCTTCCTATGCGACAGAAGGAGGCGCCCCCTGAATGGGCACGGACCCTGAGGGGCCTTTCTCCCGAGGGTTCGGACCAGGCGATGTCTTCTTCTTCTTAGGGACTACCTCGGGAAGCCTTCCGCTCCTGTGATCTGGGTCTTCAATTGACGCGGCTTGAAAAGCACGCTCCAGAGAACACACAACATCCCTCACTTCACAAGGCACCATGATGACTCCACCGCTTCCTGGCATCTTGAGGACATTGTAGCCGTGATGAGTCACGGCCATGAACTTGGCCAGAGCTAGGTACCCGAGGATGGCATTGTACGGCAGGTGAATGTGTGCGACGTCGAAGTCAACGAGCTCGGTGCGGTAGTTGTCGCGCTTCCCGAAGGTAACAGGAAGGCGGACCTGCCCTATCGGAACCGCGGAACCATCAATGACTCCTGAGAAAGGCTTGGTTGGCTGAAGCTGATTGTATGGCACTTGGAGATTGTTGAATGTCTTGACGGACAGGACATTGAGCCCTGCTCCGCCATCGATGAGGGTCCTGGTGACTTGCACATTGCTGATGATTGGGGAACAAAGCATCACGAGGACTCCGGCTGTGGCCACGCACTTGAGCTGATCCGCTGAGCTGAACATGATGGCACATGGTGACCACCTGAGAGGGCGTGTGGCCTCGAGCTTGGGGAGGACTGCATTCACTTCGCGAGAAAACTGCTTGAAGATGCGCTGAGAGGCCGGGGCCTGAGCGCCGCCCAAGATGCAAGCGATTGCGCGCGGCTCCTGGAAGCCTCCAGCACCCTCGTCCTGATGATGGTCTTCATTCCTCCTTGGCTGTGGTGGCAGAGGAGGGAGGCCCGCGTTGCCTTGTGGGCGATCCTCGTGAGGCTGATCCCTCCAACCTCCCTCGCGAGGCTGGTCCTGCTAGCGGTCCTCGCGAGGTCGGTCACGCCACCCTTGGTGAGGGCCACGGTCTTCCCGTCGTCCTCCACCTCTTCCTCCTCCTTGGCCATAGCATCGGCCGTTGCGCTTGGGGCATCGGCCGACACGCACGTCTCGCACGGCCCTGAGCTCTTGGCATTCGTTGGTGTTGTGGGTGTGGAGGTTGTGGTACACGCAGTACCGGCTACCCTTGGATGACTCAGGTTGATCCCTGCCTTGCTTGGTGTCCGGTTCTGCTGCAAGCATGGCAGCCCCCTTGCGCTTCACGTCCTTGACCTTGGGCTTCTTCTCTTCTAGGTTGGCAGCCGGCAGCTCAAGGAGAGAAAGGCGTCCTTCCTCAGCCCTGGCGCACTTGGTTGCCAAACTGAACAGTTCCAGGGAGGTGCACAGGTCTTTGTGGATTGCAAGCTCCTCTTTCATCTTGACGTCACGCACGCCGTCGGAGAAGGCTGAGATGATGGCCTCCTCAGACACCCTGGGGATCTTAAGGCGAGCGTTGTTGAAACGCTGGATGAACTTTTGCAGGGTCTCTCCCGGCTGCGGCTTGATGCGGCGCAAGTCGCTCATGGCCGGGGGCCGGTCGCGGGTGCCTTGGAAGTTGGCGATGAATCGGTGCGCATCTTGTCCCAGGAGGAAATCGTGCTAGGAGCCAGGTTCAGGAGCCAAGTGCGGGCACCATCCTTGAGCGCCATGGGGAACCTGTTCGCCATGACCTTCTCATCCCCGTTGGCGGCTTCAATGCCCAGCTCATAGAGCTGGAGGAACTTCGCAGGGTCAGCCGTGCCATCATAGCGCGGGGGCAGATCTGGCTTGAACTTGCCCGGCCAGGCCACGCTGCGTAGCTCGGCGGTGAAGGCACGGCAGCCTGCAGTGGCCACGGGAGGCCTTTGGTGATGAAGAGCTCGATCTTGGAAGTCTCCGTGCGCTGCCGCCAGGAGCAGCGCGGGGTCTTGGCGCGCTGGAGCAGGAGCGCGGTCGTGACGGGCCGGTGCGGGGAGCACACGGGCAGCCTCTTGGGGACGAGGGATCTCTTGGCAGCTCTTCTCTTGCTGTGCTGGCGCCGAATGGAGTGGGTTCCGTCCAGGGGCCACGGGCCTTGGGGCCAAGGCGCCTTCTTGAGGGGGAGGCGGCTGAGATGCCCTCGGATCTTCGTTGCCCGCATAGGGCGGGGCGCGGTGCAGCGAGAGGGATGGCGCAAGGGAGCCCCCAGCGGCGCCGACGAGCTCGATGGTGCGGGCGAGCCACTCGTCGTAGAGGTCATCGACGGGATGGTAGTGCAGGAGCTCCCGCGCCAGGAGCAGTGCGGCATGCACGTCGGCAGGAGCGCGACGGGCGTGGGACGAGGAACCGACTGGAGTCAGCGACGCGGTAGCGGTGCGGCCTTCTCGCTGCACCGAAGGATGCAGGGACGACGCCTGCTACTCGTTCCCCGCCGGGCCGGTGGTGGTGTTGAAGGCAGGAGACAAGGAACGGTGGGGGCATCCGCCGACGGGGGCCGTCTGGGCGACGTGAGTGGCGAGAGCGGCCCGGCGCTCGGCGCGGGCTCGACGAGCGTCTGACATGGACACGATGGGCGGCAAAACATAGGGCAGCGGAAGGAGGATTCTGGTGCACCCCTACCTGGCGCGCCAAATGTCGGATTTCAGGTTCCGGCAGACCCTCAAGGTTCGAACTCTAGGGTGCGCACGGAGATCACGCCTCCCACCTACTCACGTCTCGTCACCTCGCTAGGATCTAAACTACACAAAGAACAACACAAGGGACACGAGGTTTATACTAGTTCGGGCCACCATTGTGGTGTAATACCCTACTCTAGTTTGTGGTGTGGTGGATTGCCTCAGGGGCTGGTGATGAACACTACAAAGGAAGAACTGCCTCACGAGGGGAGGAGTTCTTGTGGAGGTGATGCCTCTTGGGAAGGATTCAATCCGGATCCCGGGGGTCCTTTCTTCTGTGGTGGCTAGCCCTATTTATAGAGCGAGGCCTTGGTATTCTTCCCAAATATTGAGCGGGAAGGGCGCCAGCAATTAGCCATTTTGAAGGGGAACATTTAGTACACTTATCCTGGCTAAAGTTGGTCCTCGCCTACCAAAGACTCTGACGGTGACGCCGGCTTGGGCTCCACGATGACCTCCATCCCGCCGTTCTGCTGGTCTTGATCTTGTTACACCGAAATGGTTGCCTTCGCTTGATACTCTTGCCCGCGCTTGCCCCTTTTGCACAAAATAGGAAACAAGGACTCTGCGCAGGCTAGCGCCCGCCTGGCGCCTGCCTAGCTTCGGTCGTCATGGCTTGCATCATGGGCACCTCGTGAGGTACCCTGCCTTGATCTCTCCGCCTCCTCGCGAGCCAGCCTGACGAGGTTGTGCCCGAGGAAGCTTCCTATCGTCCGCCCCGCGAGGCTTGGCCGCTCGCGAGGGTCTTGAGCATGTGTTGATGAAGATGGGCCATACTGGGCCACTCCCTGAGCCACGCCGCAGGCCGTAGGCAGGCAAGTCTGGGTACCCCCGTTCCCAGAACGCCGACAGAATGTTTATAATGATGAATTGGTTGTGCAATATGAAGGGCCAAAGGAGGAACCCATACCTCCCGAGATTGATCTTGGGGACTTCTGTCCCATTAAGTTTAGCCCTTTTGATTACTTTTGCTTGCCTCAAAGAAAACTTGTTGCCGAACGTAGGGAATATGAAATAGGTTTTCGTGATCTATCTTATTATTATGGCACTACTTAGATCATAGTTTCAAATAGCAAAGATAGCATCTACTATTGCATCCTCAATAGCGTGAGCGCAATAGCGTCCGCTATTGCTCAAATTAAATGCCACTACTTTTTGTTAATGATGTAGAAGTATACACAACAATCTAGTGTTTTTATAAATCCGCTACGCGGCCATAGTGTCCACAATATCACCCGCTATCCGCATTCCGCTATGTGGACCCCAATCCGCTACCAGCCTGCTATCCGCTATTTAAAACCATGACTTAGATCTATTCTCGCTTTTATGCCTAGCTAGGGGCGTTAAACATAGCGCTTGTTGGGAGGCAACCCAATTTTATTTTTGTTCCTTGCTTTTTGGTTTGGTTTAGTAATAAATATTTCATCTAGCCTCTGTTTAGATGTGGTTTTATGTTTTAATTAGTGTTTGTGCCAAGTAGAACCTATAGGATAACCTACGGTGATAGTTAATTTGATTCTGCTGAAAAACAAAAACTTTTGCCCACACGAGAATAATTTTATTAAATCACAGAAACGTGATTTTGTGTTGATTCTTTTTGCAGTAGACCAATAGACAAATTACCCATGACTTCCTATTTTGGTAGGAGTTTTAGAGTTCTAGAACATCTTCCCTCCTGTGGGTTAACACATGGTGGCCAGCCTGACGCCGCAACTCCGCATAGAGCAAATATTCAAGGCCTGTTTAAGATCCCTTTCTAGGTAACCAAGGGCTTCCGCTGCTACAATACATCATGTTGTCACATGACCCAAGGATCTTCATCAACAGAATACCATGTGAAATGGAGGCACTTACTGTGTTCTTCTTTGGTGAACTTTTTCACGTGCTCTACCTCGGATAGAGCAGCATTCAACTCCCCTTCTGTCCGGGAAAGCACCTCAAAGAGTTGATCATTCTTCTCCCGAGCGCCATGTCATATGCATCATTTTTATTGACATTGCAAGCCTCGATACGGTCGCAAGTGCCCATATCAAGACTTAGGGGCTACTGTCGTGTTCGGCAAGTTTAGTTTGCCTTTAATAAGCACAAGGGATCTCCGAAACTACGAAAACTCAGGAGGAGCCTTACCTGCAAGACCTATAATAGAACACTCACTGCCTTCTCAAAGACAGAACGGGTCGCCCCGAGGTATGCGTCCGCCGAACTAAGAGCATTAAACTCCTGACTAGTGAAGGAGAAATTCCTTAGGGAGGCCTTCCGTCGTCGGTGGTTCATGGCGCTTTCGTCCTCGAAGGGGGTAGCCGAACAGGTCCCCAAATCCTCTAGCTGGGCTACTTCGGGAGCAACTCCCAAGGTGGGGAGGGTGTCACACCCAATATGCGATACTATCCTAAAGAGACTCGAAGGTCCCACCAAGGATAGAACCGCATATTGAAACGCTTTTGCAAGGTGGATATCATTACATCAACATTACATAATAGATGGGGATACATCCAAAAGGCATACAATGCCACACGAATACAACATCATCTTACATAAGAGCACCATCCGACTACGGATGAATCACAAACAGAAACTCAAATGACATCCACCCTGCTAGCCCCGGCTACCGACCTGGAACCTATCCCCTAATCAAAGAAGAAGCACAAGAAGAACTCCAAAACAAGCAAGCATCGCTCTCGCGTCATGATCATCGCATAACCTGCACCTGCAACTGTTGTTGTAGTAATCTGTGAGCCACGAGGACTCAGCAATCCCATTACCATGGGTATCAAGACTAGCAAAGCTTAATGGGAAGGAAGTGGTAAAGTGGTGAGGTTGCAGTAGCGACTAAGCATATATGGTGGCTAACATACGCAAATGAGAGCGAGAAGAGGAGCAAAGGAATGGTCGTCAACTAGTAATGATCAAGAAGTGATCCTGAGCTCCTACTTACGTCAATCATAACACAGACACCGTGTTCACTTCCTGGACTCCGCCGAGAAGAGACCATCATGGCTACACATGCGGTTGATGCATTTTAATTCGGATCTGGTGTCAAGTTATCTACAACCGGATATTAACAAATTCCCATCTGCCACATAACTGCGGGCACGGCTCTCGGAAGTTTATACCCTGCAGGGGTGTCCCAACTTAGCCCATCACAAGCTCTCACGGTCAACGAAGGATATTCCTTCTCCCAGGAAGACCCAATCAGTCTCGGAATCCCGGTTTACAAGACATTTTAACAATGGTAAAACAAGACCAGCAAAGCCGCTCGATGTGCCGACAATCCCGATAGGAGCTGCACATATCTCGTTCTCAGGGCAACATCGGATAAGTCAAGCTATGAGTAAAACCATACTTCGAGTTTCCCCGAAGTGGCCCCGCAGGCTGCTCGGTTCGGACCAGCACTTAGAGAAGCACTGGCCCGGGGGGCTAAAATAAATATGACCCTCGGGTTGGCCGACCCAAGGGAAAGGTATAGGTGGTGGTGAGGCAAATGGTAAAACCAAGGTTGGGCCTTGCTGGAGGAGTTTTATTCAAAGCGAACTGTTAAGGGGGTCCCATAAATCACCCAACCGTGTAAGGAACGCAAAATCCGGGAACATAATACCAATATGACGGAAACTAGGGCGGCAAGAGTGGAACAAAATACCAGGCATAAGGCCGAGCCTTCCACCCTTTACCAAGTATATAGATGCATTAATAATATAAGAGATATTGTGATATCCCAACATAAAACATAAACCAACATGGAGCAATCTTCATCTTCACCTGCAACTAGCAACACTATAAGAGGGGCTGAGCAAAGCGGTAACATAGCCAAACAACGGTTTGCTAGGAAGGGTGACAAAGGTTAGAGGTTCATGGCAATTTGGAAGGCTTGATAAGCAAGTGGTAGGTAACGCGGCATAGCGATAGAACGAAGCAACTAGCATAGCAATGATAGTAGTGAGACTCAAGGTGACGGTCATCTTGCCTGAAATCCCGCAAGGAAGAAGAACGAGTCCATGAAGATGAAGCCACGAAGACGAACCAAGCGTAGACGAACGAATCCTCACGATCGCAACAAAACAGGAACTATCGAGAAGAAGCACACAACATGGTAAACACACCACACATAAACATGACAAGATGCACAACCAAGCATGATGCATGACAAAACTAGATGAGGCTACTCATGGCAAGAGATGATGCAAACAAGAACAACACATCAAGGCAAGTTTAAATGAGGCCAGAAACAACATATAGCAAATCCGGTAAGTCCTCATATGCAAATTTAGAAGTTGGTACAGATCTGAACAAACTTTAAGTTGAAGTTGTTAAACATCAAGTTAAAGAGCACCAAGAGAATCTACACAAAATTCTAGTCAAGTTACATGTAAAGTTCATTTAGTTCGGAGCTACGGCCTAGAAGATATGAGCAAAACAAGTTAAACATGGCATTGATGCAAAATGCATACAAACATCAAGCAAACACTCTCAAAACATGGATGCAACATGATAATATGAAACTACATGCAAAATCAAGCAAGTTTCATATAGAGCACACTCAAAACGGAGCAACGGTTCAACACATACACTCTATACTAGTTTAAAGGACAAGCTGTCCAAAACAGCAACTAGGCATCTAGCAAGCATCAGAACAATATGCTATAGAATCTCAACGTGAAAACAAAAGGCATGGTCATGAAGTACAGGTAAAGCATGACAAAACATTAACACTGAGCTATCTCCATAAAACACTATAACATGCTCAAAAGGACATGGCAAGATTGCAAATAATAACAGTTTACAGACTTAGCAGAAATAACATCAGGTCGCAATGTTTGGAGCTATCAAACATGTTACACGAACGTAACATGGCAAACAAAGGCATGGTATGCTAATACTAAAGACAAAGAACAAAACTCCCTTACTGAACTAATTCCAAAGAACAACAGAAAAGATGGTAGCATCCATGCAAACATGGCGAGTGATATGACAGATTCAGACATGGTAGGAACAACAATAAGTAGGCATGTTGGTGAGCTTGTACCACTCACCACAGAACAATAAATGGCATGACAAGGTGACCAACAGTAATATGACATGTTTGTGAAGCTAATCATTGCAAGAGAATGTTCATAGGATGCGTTGATCACTATCAAAGCTCATGGCAAAACTGAACTTAATGTTAATAGGCTGACAGCAACATTATTTAGCAAATTTGGAACAAGATTACAACAAGCTACAGCAGGCTATAAATTCAAAAAGGGGCACAAATGGATAGAGCATGACATATATAACAAAACAACCTTAGTGAACATCTCCATATTATGCATGGAATGACTTGTAGCAGCATGTTTACATAGCGTCATGATATAGCAGAATCAGACTAGCAAAATAGTAATAGCAAGTACCCTACTTCACGAGCTCGATGCACTCACTACAAGACTCACAAAAATACATGTATTGCACCACAACAAATATGGCATGTTGTAGCTCAAAACTCATGTAGACATCAAGCTCATATGATGCACACAAAATGCAACGAAAAAGACAAAACAGCAAGTTATAACAGTTTCAGCAGGTTAACATCATATAGCACTCTTGCAACGATTATTTGAGCATCAATATGGACTCCAATGAACATGACCCAATGGAACAAAATGAAGAGCATCTCATAGTGAACATTTTGACATATTATGCATGCAAAACGGATCTACAGTCAGAGAGTTATGACATGATGAACAGGGCACCCGAATGTAACAATCTCAGGGACTTGGCAGTTTTTTTCACCTCGCGAAAAAAACTGTCAGGTCGGGGTTGGCTCCTTCTCTCGTACAGAACTGCCATGGCGGAAGTCAACGCCGGCGGCGAGGGGGCGTGGGACTCCGGTGGGCATCGGGAAGGCCGGGAATCGGTGGATCCGGGCATGGGGAATCCATTCCCGGCGACAAGGCGGCTTGGGGCGGCGCGGACGCGTAGATCGGGGCGCCATGGCCGGCGGCGCCATGGAGTTCTCTGCACAGCCATGGGAGAGAGAGATGAGTACGGGGGAGAGGAAGGATAGGGAGTGGGTGAAGGCGAAGGAGGAGCAGGGCAACGGGGTTCGGCCTGTGGTCGGCGGCGGCTCGCCGGCGCGGCGAGGATGGCCGGGGTCGGCGCCGAGGTGCTCCGGCGGCGCAGGTGGCTCGGGGTCGAGGGGATCCTCCCCTCCATCCAGTTCGGGAGTGAGGGAGCGGGAGCGCTCAGGCGGCGGCAGAGGCTCGGCCCGGATCGGTCCCGGGGCGGGCCGCGGATGGGCCTTGCGGGCCTGGCACGGTGGAGGCGACGTGGCTGCCCATGGTTGGCTGCAGGGCGACGGCGCGGCGAACGGAGCAGCGACACTTGGTGGCAGAGGAGGGCACCGGCGCTGAAAACGAGGAGGGAGCGGCGGCTGGCTGCGGGAATTGAGGAGGGGGTAGGTAGGAGGCCAAAAATGGCAGGGGAGGCATCTATATATAGAAAGGGGCTAGGGTTTGGGGTTTTGCTCCGTTTTGGAGCCGTTCGATCGCCATCGGATGGTTCGGAGCGGAGGGGATAGGTAGTTGGGCCTAGTGGGCTGTGTAGATGAGTTGGCATGAGAGGAGAGAAGAGAATAGAAGCCCGGCAATGGTTTTCAGAGACCGAAAACGTCCGACGATTAAACCGGCAACAGCGCCGCTACGAATGACGGTTGGACAGTCAAACGAACTCTGAATGCGATGAAACTTGGCAGGCGCTCTGTCTACGCTATAATAAGATCGCACGCCAAGTTTCTACCCATTCCGAGAACATTTTTCGGCCACTTACAAAATAATATTTCGGAGGTGCCGCGGGCACGTGCGAGTGTGTCTGGGCTCAGAACGGACAACGGCAGGAGCGGGAAGACTGGGACGGATACATGTTTTGAAAAACATGATGATGCAATGCAGATGATGACATGGCAAAGTGCAACACGCAAGCAAATGACATGGTAATGAAGGCGAATAACTGGCAGACACCTGGCGCATCGGTTCCGGGGCGTTACAAAGGGGTCCCTCGCCACTGCTCGGAGCCGATGTCCCTTCGGCCCTTCTATCCCCCGTTGTCGACGGAAGAATGGGTTGCCTGCAAATGGATTAGAAGAATCAAATCTATGATGAGCTATTCTCGGGGGTACAATAACAGGTATATTACCTATGAGCTAAGGAAGCATTTCGGTCTGCCTCTACAGTTGCCACGTGTGCCCGAGCTCTGTGTGCCTCCAGCGGAGGGCTCCTTTGAGGAGCCAATTCCCCGCATGGACATTTTGAACGTCGTCCCTTTGGAGGAGAAGTCAGGGTACTAGGGACCTCGGGACGTGAAGCTCTCTTTCGAATAGAGGTGAGGGGGTTTACCGACAAGGCCGACCGCGTTCCCTGTCGGATTTCGGGTTCCGGCAGACCCTTGAGGTTCAAACTCTGGGGTGCACGCGAAGATCTCTCTCCTACCAACTCACGTCTCGAAGCCTCGCAAGGAATCTAAACTAAAAAGATAAACACACAGGAGACACGAGGTTTATACTGGTTCAGGCCACCATTGTGGTGTAATACCCTACTCCAGTGTGTGGTGTGGTGGATTGCCTCAGGGGCCGATGAGGAACAATACAAGGGCAGAACAGCCTCGCGAGGGATGTTCTTGAGCTGGTGCGATGAACTGCTTGGGTGAGTTCAGTCGCCTCTCTCTAGTCTACCCAGAATCTGGATCCGTGTTCTCTACCCAAATTCTCTCCCTACTCTGTGGTGGCTAGCTCTATTTATAGAGGGAGGCCCTGGGCCTCTGCCCAAATAATGAGCGGGAAGGGCGCCAATAATTGGCCATTTTGAAGGGGAACATCTAGTACACTTATCCTGACCAAAGTTGGTCTTCGACTACCAAAAACTCTGACAGTGACGCCGTCCTAGGCTCCACGGTGACCTCCATCCTGTCACTCCGCTGGTCTTGGTCTCATTGCACCGAAATGGTAACCTTTGCCTGATGCCTTGGCCTGTGCTTGCCCCCTTTGCACCGAAGGGGAAACAAGGACACTGCGCAGGCCGGCGCCCGCCTGGTGCCCGCCTGGTCTCGATCGTCATGGCTTGCATCACGGGCACCTCGCGAGGTACCCTGCCTTGATCTCTCTGCCTCCTCGCGAGCCCGCCTGATGAGGCTGCTCCTGAGGAAGCTTCCTGTCGTCCGCCCCGCGAGGCTTGGCCCCTCGCGAGGGTCTTGAGCTTGAGTTGATGAAGCTGGGCTGCACTGGGCCCCCGCTTGAGCCATGCCGCAGGCCGCAGGCAGGCAAGTCTTGGGACCCCCGTTCCCAGAACACTGACAGTAGCCCCCGGGCCCAAGGCGCGCCCGGACTTGGCTTAGCAGAGAAGCGAAGGGGCAAGTGCGAAGCACCGCGTGCCCCAATAGCCTGCGGCCTTGGGTGCCACGTGGTGATTGATTGGACGTGGGCGTCTCCGCTTCCCCATGACGCCTCGGCAACCGTCCATCTGAAAAAAGGGGCGCCCTGGCCGGACTTGCTTGCTTTGTCCTTGTTCGTCTTGCTCCAGATCCCCTTTCCCGCTCTTCTCCATCTTGCTTCCGAAATCCTCCAGATCTGCCTCAATCCCTCACATCCGGCGAGCCATGGCGCCCCGCAAGACCCCGACTGAGGCCTGGTACTCGCCGGCTCTGGATCCCCCGAACGTGTCGGAGAAGAACCTCGCCCTCACCCGCCTGATGACGGTGGCGCAGGGTAACATGGGGGCGACTGTGCTCAGGGCCGGCTCCGCCCAGCCTGAAGGTAAGGGGAGCACCTTCTACCTGCTCTTTGTGAGCGCCATCATCGCCGGTCTGGTGCCTCCTTTTTCTGAGTTCTTCCTTGCTGTTCTTTGCCAATACAACTTGCAAGCTGTGCACCTCCACCCCAACTCTGTTCTTCTCCTGGCGATTTTTGCCTACTACTGCGAGGCTCACGTTGGAGTGATGCCCTCAGTGGCCTTGCTGCGCCATTACTTTTCCCTCTGGGTTTCTGGTGCCCACATCACCACATGTGCGAGCTTTATTGCATACTCCAACTCCAATGCCATATCGAAGCCTAGGAAGAGGATCGAAGGCTTCCGGAGCAAGTGGGTGATGGTGGATGTTGGGCGCATCCACCCTCGGCTGGTGCTGCCTACGGGGCAGCCCAAGGCCATTGATATGTGGTCTCGTGTGGAGCTTGACGACCCCCCTATGAAGGTGGTGCTGAAGAGGATGAACGCGGACCTGAGGCCAGGCAACTTGGGGGCGGCGAAGCTGACCGGGGCTACGCTCCTGAGGGAGTTCCTGGAGCACCGGGTGGCCCCCCTTCGGGAACACTCGCTCCCATTGTGGAGGCTTGGGGAAGCAGATGTCGCCCTCTGATACGTCTTCATCGTATCTATAATTTTTTATTGTTCCATGCCAATATTCTTCAACTTTCATACACTTTTTGGCAACTTTTTACGTTATTTTTGGGACTAACATATTGACCCAGTGCCCAGTGTCAGTTCTTGTCTGTTGCATGTTTTATGTTTCGCAGAAAACCAATATCAAACGGAATCCAAATGGGATAAAAACGGACGGAGAATTATTTTGAAATATTTTGGATTTTTCGGAGGAAGAATCAACGCGAAACGGTGTCCGGGGTGGCTATGAGACAGGGGGGCGCGCCCTCCCCCCTGGGCGCGCCCTGCACTCTCGTGGGCCACCCGTGAGGCAGTTGATGCCCTTATTTTGCCGCAATAAAGCTAATTTTACGAGAAAAATTTTGGCGAAAGATTCACCCCAATCGGAGTTACGGATCTCCAGATATAAAGGAAACGGTGAAGGGGCAGAAAGAGAGAACGCAGAAACAGAGAGATAGATCCAATCTCGGAGGGGCTCTCGCCCCTCCCAAGCCATGGGAGCCAAGGACCAGAGGGGAAACCCTTCTCCCATCTAGGGAGGAGGTCAAGGAAGAAGAAGAAGAAGGGGGGCTCTCTCCCCCTTGCTTCCGGTGGCGCCGGAGCGCTGCCGGGGGCCATCATCATCACCGCAATCTTCACCAACAACTTCACCGCCATCATCACCAACTCTTTCCCCCTCTATGTAGCAGTGTAACCCCTCTCTTACCCGTTGTAATCTCTACTTAAACATGGTGCTCGACGCTATATATTATTTCCCAATGATGTATGGCTATCTTATGATGTTTGAGTAGATCCGTTTTGTCCTATGGGTTAATTGATGATCGTGATTGGTTTGAGTTGCATGTTTTATTATTGGTGCTGTCCTATGGTGCTCTCCGTGTCGCGCAAGCGTGAGGGATTCCCGCTATAGGGTGTTGCAATATGTTCATGATTCGCTTATAGTGGGTTGCTAGAGTGACAGAAGCTTAAACCCGAGTAAGGGGATTGTTGTGTATGGGATAGAGGGGACTTGATGCTTTAATGCTATGGTTGGGTTTTACCTTAATGAATCTTTAGTAGTTGCGGACAGCTTGCTAGAGTTCCAATCATAAGTGCATATGATCCAAGTAGAGAAAGTATGTTAGCTTATGCCTCTCCCTCAAATAGAATTGCAACAGTGATTACCGGTCTAGTTATCGATTGCCTTGGACAAATAACTTTCTCGTAACAAAAAGCTCTCTACTAATACTTACTTTATTGCTTATTTATCTAAACAGCCCCTAGTTTATATTTACGCGTTCTTTATTATCTTGCAAACCTATCCAACAACACCTACAAAGTACTTCTAGTTTCATACTTGTTCTAGGTAAAGCGAACGTCAAGCGTGCGTAGAGTTGTATCAGTGGCCGATAGGACTTGAGAGAGTAGTTGTTCTACCTTTAGCTCCTCCTCGTTGGGTTCGACACTCTTACTTATCGAAAGAGGCTACAACTATCTCGTATACTTGCGGGTTATCAAGACCTTTTTCTGGCGCCGTTGCCAGGCAGTCATAGCATGGGGTGAATATTCTCGTGTGTGCTTGTTTGCTTTATTACTAAGTAATTTTTATTTGTTGTTCTTAGTTGTTCTCTATCTTTAGTTATGGATATGGAACACAAAATACCAAAAAAATTAGAGGTACTTGCTACTCATGTAGATGGGGTAACTCCTAAAACCCCCGATTCTCATTATGTGAAAGATATTATGTACTACTTTGATAATCCTGAGAAAACCCCATTCAACTTTATAATGGGAGACACGTTGGATCAACGCGAATACTTTAGGGATTATCACTCGACACAAAAAGGGAAACTATTATGGGATCAATTTATTATGTTGCGTTGGTATGCCTGGAATGTATGCTTGAGATATGATATTACTTGTTGCTCTAGGATGAAGGCTCCACACCTTCCCTGTCGGTGTCAAAACCGGCGGATCTCGGGTAGGGGGTCCCGAACTGTGCGTCTAGGCGGATGGTAACAGGAGACAAGGGACACGATGTTTTACCCAGGTTCGGGCCCTCTTGATGGAGGTAAAACCCTACGTCCTGCTTGATTGATATTGATATTGTAGATGTTTACAAGAGTGGATCTACCACGAGATCAAGGAGGCTAAACCCTAGAAGCTAGCCTATGGTATGATTGTAATGGTTGTTGTTGTTGTGTCCTACGGACTAGAGCCATCCGGTTTATATAGACACCGGAGAGGGCTAGGGTTACATAGAGTCGGTTACAATGGTAGGAGATCTACGTATCCGTATCGCCAAGCCTTGCCTTCCACGCCAAGGAAAGTCCCATCCGGACATGGGACGAAGTCTTCAATCTTGTATCTTCATAGTCTTGGAGTCCGGTCGATGATGATAGTCCGGCCGATGATAGTTCGGCTGATGATGGTAGTCCGGCTATCCGGACACCCCCTAATCCAGGACTCCCTCAGTAGCCCCTGAACCAGGCTTCAATGACGATAAGTCCGGCGCGTATATTGCTTGGCATTGCAAGGCGGGTTCCTCCTCCGAATGATAGAAGATTGTGAACACCAGGATAGTGTCCGGCTCTGCAAAATAAATTCCACATTCCACCGTAGAGAGAATAATATATACACAAGTTCAATCTGCTGACGTTTTTTGCGGCATGACGTCACGCCACTACCAAGCCATTACTTGAATCATTTTTTACTCTACCACCTCAGCGCATTTAGCGAAGCGGTTTCCTTGGCACGTCTTGTCGAAGCAGAGATCGTGTTCCCCCTTAATCCGGGATTCTCATCAATACGGACGTGGGTAACCCAACCGCGCCATTGATGGTGACGCTTGGGGGATAAGCGAGTTTTACCAGGCCGGTGGGGGACGCGTAGACTTCGCCCGCCCATATAAGGGATAAGGATTCACCTTTTCACCTACGCCTTCTTCCTCCTTTGCTTATCCATCTCCGCGCACTCGAGCTCCAGCGCCCAAGCCCGCACATCTCGTCTCAACCTTCCCCAGTTATGTCCGGAGCGGGAGGCAAGTGGATGACCTCCTCCGTTACGGAGGAGCACATCGAAAGACTGCGCAGCGCCGGCTACCTGTCCGGCGACATCGCGCACCGGCTGCCCGACGAGGGGCAGCTCATCCCCACCCCCAGGCCCCATGAGAGGGTCGTTTTTCTTCCCCACTTCCTCCGCGGACTGGGTTTTCCACTTCACCCCTTTGTCCGGGGGCTCATGTTCTACTACGGCCTGGATTTCCATGATCTGGCGCCGAACTTCATCCTCAACATCTCGGCGTTTATCGTCGTGTGCGAGGCCTTCCTCTGCATCCAGCCCCACTTCGGCTTGTGGCTCAAGACCTTCAATGTCAAGCCGAAGGTAGTGAAGGGCACTCAAGCGGAGTGCGGAGGCGCCATGTTGGGCAAGATGCCCAATGTCCTTTGGTTCGAAGGGGCCTTCGTGGAATCCGTCAAGGGGTGGCAATCGGGGTGGTTCTATATCACCGAGCCGCGCGACCCTAAGTGGGCGGCGGCCCCCGAGTTCAGATCTGGTATCCCCACGCAGCTCACCTCCTGGAAAGAGAAGGGCTTGCTGTGGGGTAGTTCGGAGGAGCTGACGGGACTCCAAGCCTGTATCCAGAAGCTGGTGAAGAAGCTCAGGCTGGTTAACGTGGTCCAAGTCATGCTCGTCCGCCGGATTCTCCCATGCCAAGAGCGGGCATTCAATCTGTGGGAGTTCAATCCGGAACAGCACCAGGCGCTGAGCGGGCTCTTCGACACGACGTACGAAGGCGCCTGGAGGGTGCTGTTTAAGGGCGCCGAAGCCCCCGCATCCGCGACTGAAGATCGCGGATTTCGCTCGCAGCGCCAAGCCGACGAGGTAAGTGATTCTACCCCTTTACGGGACACTTGCTTTTCATAGTTTGACTCTATGCGGGTTTTAATTTCCCCTTTTCCTTTGACAGGACTGGATGAGGAAGGCGGAGCAGATTATCTGCCCGGCTCCCATGCCAGAAAACCCAGTAGACGCCCGTCTAGCGAGGCTGCTGGTTCCGGCACCGCACGTGGTGCCGGAGAAGAAGGCCAAGAAGGAGGCCACGGGTGCTCGAAAGAGTTCCCGCTTTCAGGTGTCCGACGACTCCGGGGCGGACTCCTCCCCCGAAAACGAGGAGGAGAAAGAGGACTCTCTCCCAGAGGAGGGAGAGAGGAAGAGGAAGGCTTCCCCAATAGGGGAGGCCGAAGGGTCCAAGAGGGGAAGGACTATTCCCCCGGACAGCTCCGCCAACATCAATGTTGGCGAGGAAGAATGGCCTTCAAGGGCCAGGCCTCCGGCGAGATCGTAAGTATCCGGATTCCTGAATGATTTATAATTTCTTTTTCTGTGTCACATAGTGTCATTCTGATGCCGCATGCTGCCTATAGTCCGGCCAATGATGATCTCCCCGCTTCATCGAGCGGGTCGTTGGCTCCGTCGGATGTAGATTCCATCCCGACTGCCTCCACCCCTCGCGACACCGAGGACGCCGAGGTGGGATCCCAAGAAGGGACCCATCAGGGGGAGGCTCCGGAGGCGCCACAAGGCAGCCTCCCGGACTTTGCGCCGGACTCCACATCAGAACCCGCAGTGGTTCCGGAGTCCGACTGGCGGCCCCTTCGCATGAAGGGCAAGACCGTGACGCCGGCGGCTTCCGTCCAACCGGAGGCGCCGGACAATTTGTTGGAGGCGCTCCAGAGCGCTTCCATCGAGGAAGAACACCGCACTATTATGAGTGCGGTGATTCAGAAGGTACAGCTCGCCAAGAGCGGGCTGACCGAAGCCTGCAGTAGCCTTCTATCAGGCTTTGAGGTAAGAAGTTAAAAATATGCAATGTAATACCGCATAGATAGTAGCCCCTGATGCTCGGTTCGGTGTTCGGAAAGAAAAGTCGGACTGAGGATCTGGAAAAAAAGAAGATATACGCAGGGTTGCTAAAAAAATTATGTCAATATGGGTTGCAGGCTGCGCTGCTAACCTCTGCCGCACTGACTGCGGAGGTCGGTGCTTTGAAGCAGGAGCTCGAGCGGTCCGAGCAAGAGCTCGGCCGCGCCAAGAAGCAGCTCCAGGACAAAGAAGGTGAGTAACACCACTTTGAACTTGTACCTTACAGAAAAGGATTTAGGTTGCAACAAAAAATAACAAGGATAACATGGGTACTGCAGGGGCCACGAACGAGGTGGCGACCCTGAAGGAGGCCGTGTCTGCGGCCGAACGCAATGCGGCCGCGGAACGGGCAGAGCGAGAAAAGCAGGAGGCGCGGGTGGCGGTGGTTCAGCAAGAGCTCCAGGCTCTCATGGAAAAGCATGAGAGTTTGGAGCGTGACTCAAAGACTCGAGAGTCCGAGCTTGCCTCGGCTCTCGAAAGTGCCAAGACTGCCAAGGCCGATGCCCATAAGTCCCTTCAGGAGATTGAGTTGGTGAGGAAGATAGCGGCGGGTAAGGCATTTTTCATGCAAAGCAAGCATGTGAATGTAAATTACGTGTTACTTACCCGAATTCGGAGCTCTCCAGGGGCGTTTGCAGATCTGCCTCGCAGCGTGTCTGATGCCGCCGCATTCTACCGAGCCGAGGAGGGGAGCTCAACGGAGAAGGTCTTCTGGTCTCAGTATGCTGAGGCCGGCCATCCGGTGCCCCCTAGCGACCAGCTGAAGCAGCTGGTCGAGCTCCACAAGGTGGCCGAGCAGGCCATGAAGGGCCTCATAGTCCGGCTGTGGCCTGGAGAGGCCATGCCTGGGAGCTACTTCGGCCTCGTGCGACGGTTGGTGGATGCGTGCCCCTGGGTGGAGGTTATCAAGCGCTCCGCCTGTATTGAAGGTGCTCGTCGGGCCCTTGCCCGCGCAAAGGTGCATTGGGGCAAGCTGGATGCGGAGAAGCTAATCACTGACGCGCCACCAGCGGGCAAGGAATATCGTACGCCCGAGATGTACTATAAGACTGTCCTGAAGGGTGCCCGCAAGATTGCGGATGAGTGCCCCAGGGATGTAATTATTGAGTAAATTCGCAATGTGTTATCCTGTGCGCTGAAAACTTTGTTCATATGCGCTAAGCAACGCTTGTTAATTTAAAATATTACCTTCTGTGCGGCCGTTTATTAAATCTGAGAGATGGCAAGTCGTCGGCTTCAGCCCCCATGCCACGAGTGCTGGGGTGTTCGGGATAAACTTGAGCACTCTTGTTCCCATTTTTGGGTCCATCTAGGGAGGCGCTCAACACAACGAACAAGGCAACCGGACTTATAGTGCTTGAACACTCTCACTTAGCCATAGAATTCTATAATTTTAAATTTCGGCGAAGCCCCTAGTATTCGGAAGACCGAATTCGGGGCGCTATCCACGCCTTCGTCGGACATTATCCGGAACTTCGCTCGAAGCGGCGTAGGTCTTTAAGGACCCGAAAGGACCTCTCGAACAGCGACCAGTCTCTCGCCTTATCATGACAGTCAGTTTTAGCTTTCTCCACTGAGGCGTTAACCCGGCTCAACCGGGGCGCAATCGCAGTGGTTCTCCCAGTGCTACCTTAGCCGATAGAACGGAACGTAAGGTGCCAAACATGGGAGCCGGGCAAACCCAACTATTGACCCAAGACATGATTCGGAGCCGATTCATATAATGCTATAAGTTCGGGGTGCCGCACTTGTGAAAGTGTTCGGACTTTATCACACCATAATGCGGGGAACATAAGCCCCTGGTGTATTTGGCCGTACCAAAATGTACGGATGCAACATGTCGTAAATGAACATATATATATATATAAGGTAATGCAATTATGGGCAAAAAGTGCTGCATTTTATTCGAGAAGATCTGCTATGAGTGCGGAATGATACAAATAGTGCGGAAAGCAAGGGATTGGACGAATTAAAGGCGTCTCCCTCCAGGGGTAGGCCGCGGAATGGTGTATTTAACAAATTTAATGCTCGTAATGGAGACCACCTGAGTGTTCGTCGCAGCCTTTGTCCCTCCCTGGCTGTTGCATCATGAGTTCGGCAGGTTCGCCGCCGGACAGAGTTCTGTATAAAAAAGAGAGAAATAAAAGATAAAAAGAGCGACACACTTGGGAGCCCCTGGTGTGGTCGAACCGCACTCTGGGTCTGTTGTGGTTGTGCCTCTCCCCCTATGCCCATGGTATCTCCAGGGCGTAATTATGTACGCGGAGAGTTTGTCTTACAATTGTGCGAGGGCTGGGGTTGAGGCCGCATTGCTACGCGTGCTCGGAACGTGCCAGGTGGTCTTGGTTGATGTTGCTCCGGGCGCGTTTGGCCGTGTCCGGTCGTTTAACGGCCGGACTCGAAAATTGCCTTAAAAGGCTGCTCTGTACTTCTGCCGCGAGAGCCGCTGTATGTTCCTCCGTTCGGAGGGAGCGTTCCGTGTTTCCATTGACCGTGATGACTCCACGAGGGCCTGGCATCTTGAGCTTAAGGTATGCATAATGCGGCACCGCGTTGAATTTTGCGAACGCGGTTCGTCCGAGCAGAGCGTGATAGCCACTGCGGAACGGGACTATGTCGAAGATTAACTCCTCGCTTCGGAAATTATCCGGGGATCCGAAGACCACTTCCAGTGTAACTGAGCCTGTACAACTGGCCTCGACACCTGGTATGACGCCTTTGAAGGTTGTCTTTGTAGGTTTAATCCTTGAAGGGTCTATGCCCATCTTGCGCACTGTATCCTGATAAAGCAGGTTCAGGCTACTGCCGCCGTCCATCAGGACTCTCGTGAGGTGAAATCCATCGACGATTGGGTCTAAAACCAATGCGGCGAATCCGCCATGGCGGATACTGGTCGGATGGTCTCTTCGATCGAAAGTGATCGGGCAAGAGGACCATGGGTTGAATTTTGGGGCGACTGGCTCCATCGCGTATACGTCCCTTAGTGCACGCTTCCGCTCCCTCTTGGGTATATGCGTTGCGTATATCATGTTTACCGTCCGAACTTGAGGGGGGGAATCCCTTTTGTCCTCTGTTGTTCGGCGGCCGGGTCTCTTCCTCGTCATCGCTGTGTAGCCCCTTGTCATTGTTTTCGGCGATTAATTTGCCTGCCTGCTTGAATACCCAACAATCTCTGTTGGTGTGGTTAGCTGGCTTTTCGGGGGTTCCATGTATTTGACAGGAGCGGTCGAGTATTCGGTCCAAATTGGACGGGCCCGGAGTGGTTCTTTTGAATGGCTTCTTCCGTTGACCGGGCTTGGAGCCTCGGAATCCGGCGTTGACTGCCGTATCCTCATTGCTGTCGCCGTTAATGCGGCGTTTGTTTTTGTTTCGACGCAACCTGCCATTGCGGTCCTTGGTATCCGGACTGCCAGCGTTTTTGCTGAGGTTGTTGCTGCGAGCTAGCCAGCTATCCTCTCCCGCACAGAAGCGGGTCATGAGTGATGTGAGGGCTGCCATGGATTTCGGCTTTTCCTGTCCTAGGTGCCGGGCCAGCCACTCGTCGCGGATGTTATGTTTGAAGGCAGCGAGGGCCTCTGCATCCGGACAGTCGATGATTTGATTTTTCTTTGTTAAGAACCGTGTCCAGAATTGCCTGGCCGATTCGTCTGGCTGCTGGATTATGTGGCTTAGGTCATCTGCGTCCGGTGGTCGCACATACGTGCCCTGGAAGTTGTCGAGGAATGCGGCTTCCAGGTCTTCCCAGCATCCAATTGACTCTGCGGGCAGGCTGTTAAGCCAATGCCGAGCTGGTCCTTTAAGCTTGAGCGGGAGATATTTGATGGCGTGAAGATCGTCGCCGCGGGCCATATGTATATGGAGGAGATAATCCTCAATCCAAACCGCGGGGTCTGTTGTGCCATCGTAGGATTCGATATTAACGGGTTTAAACCCTTCAGGGATTTGATGATCCATTACTTCGTCAGTGAAGCATAGTGGGTGTGCGGCGCCTCTGTATTGAGCAATATCGCGACGTAGCTCGAGAGAGCGTTGTCTGCTGTGTTCGGCCCGGCCGGAGTAGTTGTATCCGGCGCGACGGTATTCGTCGTGGGTCTTGGGGCGCCCACGTGATCCATAGATAGATCTGGATTGTCTTGCCTTGTCCTCCAATATATCCCGCAAGTCCGGCGCGTTCCCCCGTGGCTTCATGCTTTTTGAGCGATGCCGGGGTACGGTTTTGGTGGAGGGCTTGCATGCCTCTCTGTCGCGGCCACGAGGTGGTCGGTCTGCCGTATTGTGCGCTGGTGATGCAGGTTTGTACGCTTCCTCCTCTAGTCGGGGGAGCAACTTGTGTTTTGGGTAACTTTTGGAGGGGCGTTCGAGTTCATACTCTTCGGCCGCGAGGACCTCGGTCCATCTGTCGGCCAGTAGGTCTTGATCAGCTTGAAGCTGTTGCTGCTTTTTCTTTAGGCTGTTTGCCGTGGCCATTAGCCTGCGTCTGAAACGCTCTTGTTCGACGGGATCCTCAGGCACGACGAATTCGTCGTCGTCGAGGCTTGCCTCGTCTCCGGAGGGAGGTAAGTAATTATCATCCTCGACCTCTTCGTCTGCCGCCCTCTCGTGAGGGCTTGCTTCTGCCTCCTCCTGCGCTGGATCGTGCTGGAGGGGGTTGTCTTCGGCACTTTCTGGGGTGTTATTATCTCCTGTGCCGGAATCTGTATTCTTGCTGTGGCGGGATTTAGAGCGGCGCCGCTGATGTCGGCGCTTGGGCTGTTTCTTTAAGGAATCGGCCTCCGTTGCTTCTTCGCCGTCCCCATCTTTTGGGGTGTCCACCATATATATGTCGTATGACGAGGTGGTCTTCCAGTGTCCTGTAGGCACTGGTTCTTGATAGTCTCCGGCATCGTCGTCCATACCGTCGATGTCTTCGGAGTCGTAGTCGAGTACGTCGGTTAGATCGTCGACGGTGGCTACGAAGTGGGTGGTGGGTGGGCTCTGAATTTCTTCGTCGTCCGCGTCCCAACCATCCTGGCCGTAGTTCGGCCAGGGCTCTCCGGATAGCGAGAGATGCTTCAGCGAATTTAAGATATCGCCGAAGGGTGAGTGCTGAAAGATGTCCGCAGCGGTGAATTCCATGGTCGGCGCCCAGTCGGATTCGACCGGCAGGGGCGCAGGAGGTTCGGAGTCCGGCAGAGAGTCCGGCACCTCGGAGTCATGAGCTTTATGCGGGACAAGGTAAGTGTTCGGCTCTATCGCCGTAGAAGTTGCAGCTCCCGAGGCGGTGTCCAGCCATCCTCCCTCGATCTGAGCGATCGGCTCCGGACTATGGGTCGGAGCGGATTCATGTGCGGCCTCCAAGGTGCTGTCCGGCGGCAGAGTTAGGTCGTGCCCATCATGACAGCGCGGCACGCTCGGCTGTGGCTCAAATCCATCAAAGATCAAGTCCCGCGGATATCGGCCGAGAAGTTTAGGCTTCCAAACCTGACCTGACGGCCAGGGGCGTAGCTTTCGATCTGCTCCAGATGGCCAAGTGAGCTGGCCCACAGTGCGAAGCCGCCGAATACGAAGATCTGTCCGGGGAGAAAAGTCTCACCCAGGACTGCGTCGTTGTCGATTGAAGAGGCCATCAAGCCTATTGGTGACGACATAGAGGAACTCTCAATGAAAGCACCAATGTCGGTGTCAAAACCGGCGGATCTCGGGTAGGGGGTCCCGAACTGTGCGTCTAGGCGGATGGTAACAGGAGACAAGGGACACGATGTTTTACCCAGGTTCGGGCCCTCTTGATGGAGGTAAAACCCTACGTCCTGCTTGATTGATATTGATATTGTGGATGTTTACAAGAGTGGATCTACCACGAGATCAAGGAGGCTAAACCCTAGAAGCTAGCCTATGGTATGATTGTAATGGTTGTTGTTGTTGTGTCCTACGGACTAGAGCCATCCGGTTTATATAGACACCGGAGAGGGCTAGGGTTACATAGAGTCGGTTACAATGGTAGGAGATCTACGTATCCGTATTGCCAAGCTTGCCTTCCACGCCAAGGAAAGTCCCATCCGGACACGGGACAAAGTCTTCAATCTTGTATCTTCATAGTCTTGGTGTCCGGTCGATGATGATAGTCCGGCCGATGATAGTTCGGCTGATGATGGTAGTCCGGCTATCCGGACACCCCCTAATCCAGGACTCCCTCATTCCCTTTTCATGCAAATTTAATGATAATGAAACCTTAGCTTCTTATGCTAATGGTATATATGATTACTATGATGTGGAACAAATAGAAGAATTTGTTGCTTTTAAGGCTGCTTATGAAATTGAAGCTTTGTTTGAAAAGTATGAAGCTTTTGATGATGATGGTTATAGGCCTGAAAATCTTGCTATACTTAGATATTGCTATGAAAATTATGATTACAATTATTATATTAATGCTTTTATGAAGAAAGTCTCCGCTGTCCAAGAAGAGACTAATATTTTGCAGGAAGCTATGGAAGAAGAAATTGATGAAACTGTGAGCTCATTGGATGAAAAAGATGATGAGGAGAGCAAAGAACAAAAGGAGGAAGAGCGGATTGATCACCCGTGCCCACCTTCTAATAAGAGTAACTCTTCAACTCATACATTGTTTAATTCCCCTTCGTGCTTACCGAAGGATGATTGCTATGATGATTGCTATGATCCCGTTGATTCTCTTGAAATATCCCTTTTTGATGATGCTTGCTATGCTTGTGGCCAAGATGCCAATATGAATTATGCTTATGGAGATGAACTTGCTATAGTTCCTTATGTTAAACATGAAATTGTTGCTATTGCACCCACGCATGATAGTCCTATTATCTTTTTGAATTCTCCCGACTACACTACATCGGAGAAGTTTGTGCTTATTAAGGATTATATTGATGGGTTGCCTTTTACTATTGCACATGATGATTTTGATGAATATAATATGCATGTGCTTGATGCTCCTACTTGCAATTATTATGAGAGAGGAACTATTTCTCCACCCCTCTATGTTTCCCATGCTATGAAATTGCAAGAAACTGCTTATACTATGCATTGGCCTTTATTATGTGTGCATGAATTGTTCTTTTATGACATGCCGATGCATAGGAAGAGAGTTAGACTTCGTTGTTGCTTGATATATAATACTTTGTTCTCACTACTAAATTACAAATCATTGTTAATTAAAATTGGCTTTGATATAACTTGGGATCCGGGTGGATACATTACTTGAGCACTAAATGCCTACTTAATGGATTTAAAGAAAGCGCTGCCAAGGAGACAACCCGGAAGTTTTAGAGAGTCATTTATTTCTGTTGAGTGCTTTTATATAGTTTTAAAACAAATAATAAAGATGGGAACCTAAAAACTTTTCAAAAAAGAAAGTGAAAGTAAGAAAGACAAGCATTGTTGAAGTGGGAGAGCTCCTTGAACTTTGTTCATGCTCACGGAAACTATGTGAATCTTAATTACAGAAACTTTTCATCAAAAATAATTATCCCCTTGTATAATTCCATTGTATTATAAAAATAATGTGCCAAGGTTTGCCTTTAGGATGTTTACAATGCTTGTTGGTTTGTACGGTGCAGGACAGAAACTTTGGCCGTAGTGCGTGATTTTACATTTTTAACTGGAACGTCAATTGGTTCTGATTCCTTTTGCACTGTCTTGCTATACAACTTGTTTATTTGGTAGAATTTTTGGGGTACCAGAAGTATGTTCTATGTTTAGATTGCTACAGACTGTTCTTTTTTTGACAGATTCTGTTTTTGATGCATAGTTTGCTTGTCTTGATGAATCTATCAATTTATATCAGTGGATTAAGCCATGAAAAAGTTATATTACAGTAGACACAATGCAAAAACAAAATATGAATTGGTTTGCTACAGTACTTAGAGTGGTGATTTTCTTTATTATACTAACGGGTCTTACCGAGTTTTCTGTTGAAGTTTTGTGTGGATGTAGTGTCTAATCGAGGATGTCTTGATATGAGGAAAAGGAAGAGAGGAAAGAGCTCAAGCTTGGGGATGCCCAAGGCACCCCAAGTAAATATTCAAGGAGACTCAAGCGTCTAAGCTTGGGGATGCCCCGGAAGGCATCCCCTCTTTCTTCAACAAGTATCGGTATGTTATCGAATTCGTTTCGTTCATGCATTATGTGCAAGTCTTGGAGCGTCTTTTGCATTTAGTTTTAATTTTTCTTTTATGCACCATGCTGGTATGGGAAAGTCTTTGGTTGATTTATAGAATGCTCATTGCACTTCACTTAAATCTTTTGAGTATGCTTTATAGAATGCTTCATGTGCTTCACTTATATCATTTGAAGTCTGGATTGCCTGTTTCTCTTCACATAGAAAATCGCCATTTGTAGAATGCTCTTTTGCCTCACTTATATTTGTTAGAGAGTGGGCATATCTTTTGTAGAAAGAATTAAACTCTCTTGCTTCACTTATGTCTATTTAGAGAGATGACAGGAATTGGTCATTCACATGGTTAGGCATAAAATCCTACATAAACTTGTAGATCACTGAATATGATATGTTTGATTCCTTGCATTAGTTTTGCGATATAAAGGTGGTAATATTAGAGTTGTGCTAGTTGAGTAATTGTGAAATTGAGAATTACTTGTGTTGAGGTTTGCAAGTCCCATAGCATGCACGTATGGTGAACCGTTATGTAACGAAGTTGGAGCATGAGGTGCCTTTTGATTGTCTTCATTATGAGTGGAAGTCGGGGACGAGCGATGGTCTTTTCCTGCCAATCTATCCCCCTAGGGGCATGCGTAGTAGTACTTTGCTTCGAGGGCTAAGTAGACTTTTGCAATAAGTATATGAGCTCTTTATGACTAATGTGAGTCCATGGATATACGCACACTCACCCTTAAACTTTGCTAGCCTCTATTGTGTCGCGCAACTTTCGCCGGTATCATGAACCCATTATTTACCTTCCTCAAAATAGCCACCATACCTACCTATTATGGCATTTCCATAGCCATTCCGAGATATATTTCCATGCAACTTCCATCATCATCATATACATGACTTGAGCATTCATCGTCATATTGCTTTGCATGATCGTAAGATAGCTAGCATGATGTTTTCATGGCTTGTTCGTTTTTGATGTCATTGCTATGCTAGATCATTGCACATCCCGGTACACCGCCGGAAGCATTCATATAGAGTCATATCTTTGTTCGAGATATCGAGTTGTAATATAGAGTTGTAAGTAAATAAAAGTGTGATGGTCATCATTATTAGAGCATTGCCCCAGTGAGGAAAGGATGATGGAGACTATGATTCCCCCACAAGTCGGGATGAGACTCCGGACTTTATGAAAAATAAAAGAGGCCAAAGAAGCCCAAATAAAAAAAGAGGCCAAAGAAGCCCACCAAAAAGAAAAGGAAATTAAAAGAAAGAAAAATAAAATATAAAAAATGAGAGAAAAAGAGAGAAGGGGCAATGTTACTATCCTTTTACCACACTTGTGCTTCAGAGTAGCACCATGTTCTTCATATAGAGAGTCTCTTGAGCTTTCACTTTCATATACTAGTGGGAATTTTCATTATAGAACTTGGCTTGTATATTCCAATGATGGGCTTCCTCAAACGCCTGAGGTCTTCATGAGCAAGTAAGTTGGATGCACACCCACTTAGTTTCCAGTTTGAACTTTCATACACTTTTAGCTCTTAGTGCATCCATTGCATGGCAATCCCTACTCACTCACATTGATATCTATTGATGGGCATCTCCATAGCCCGTTGATATGCCTAGTTGATGTGAGACTATCTTCTCCCTCTTTTTGTCCTCAGAACGACCATATTTTACCACCATAGTGCTATGTCCATGGCTTGCGCTCATGTATTGCGTAAGAGTTGAAAAATCTAAAGCGCGTTAAAAAGTATGAACCAATTGCTCGGCTCGTCATCGGGGTTGTGCATGATGGGAGTATTTTGTGTGACGGGGATGGAGCATAGCCAGACTATATGATTTTGTAGGGATGAGCTTTCTTTGGCTATGTTATTTTGATAAGACATAATTGCTTGGTTGGTATGCTTGAAGTATTATTGTTTTTATGTCAAATGATAGACTGTTGCTTTGAATCACTCGTGTCTTAATATTCATGCCATGATTAGACATATGATCAAGATTATGCTAGGTAGCATTCCACATCAATTTTTTTTCATTTACCTACTCGAGGACGAGCAGGAATTAAGCTTGGGGATGCTGATAGGTCTCCGTCGTATCTATAATTTTTTATTGTTCCATGCCAATATTCTTAAACTTTCATACACTTTTGGCAACTTTTTATATTATTTTTGGGACTAACATATTGACCCAGTGCCCAATGCCAGTTCCTGTCTGTTGCATGTTTTATGTTTCGCAGAAAACCAATATCAAACGGAATCCAAACGGTATAAAAACGGACGGAGAATTGTTTTGGAATATTTGGGATTTTCCGGAGGAAGAATCAACGCGAAACGGTGTCCGGGGTGGCCACAAGACAGGGGGGCGCGCCCTCCCCCCTGGGCGCGCCCTGGACTCTCGTGGGCCAACTGTAAGGCGGTTGATGCCCTTCTTTTGCCCCAAGAAAGCTAATTTTACGAGAAAAATCTGGGCGAAAGATTCACCCCAATCGGTGTTACGGATCTCCAGATATAAAGGAAACGGTGAAGGGGCAGAAAGAGAGAACGCAGAAACAGAGAGATAGATCCAATCTCGGAGGGGCTCTCGCCCCTCCCAAGCCATGGGAGCCAAGGACCAGAGGGGAAACCCTTCTCCCATCTAGGGAGGAGGTCAAGGAAGAAGAAGAAGAAGAAGAAGGGGGGCTCTCTCCCCCTTGCTTCCGGTGGCGCCGGAGCGCTGCCGGGGGCCATCATCATCACCGCAATCTTCACCAACAACTTCACCGCCGTCATCACCAACTCTTTCCCCTTCTATGCAGCGGTGTAACCCTTCTCTTACCCGCTGTAATCTCTACTTAAACATGGTGCTCAATGCTATATATTATTTCCCAATGATGTATGGCTATCTTATGATGTTTGAGTTGATCCGATTTGTCCTATGGGTTAATTGATGATCGTGATTGGTTTGAGTTGCATGTTTTATTATTGGTGCTGTCCTATGGTGCTCTCCGTGTCACGCAAGCATGAGGGATTCCCGCTGTAGGGTGTTGCAATACGTTCATGATTCGCTTATAGTGGGTTGCTAGAGTGACATAAGCTTAAACCCGAGTAAGGGGATTGTTGCGTATGGGATAGAGGGGACTTGATGCTTTAATGCTATGGTTGGGTTTTACCTTAATGAATCTTTAGTAGTTGCGGACTGCTTTCTAGAGTTCCAATCATAAGTGCATATGATCCAAGTAGAGAAAGTATGTTAGCTTATGCCTCTCCCTAAAATAGAATTGCAACAGTGATTACCGGTCTAGTTATCAATTGCCTTGGACAAATAACTTTCTCATAACAAAAAGCTCTCTACTAATACTTACTTTATTGCTTATTTATCTAAACAGCCCCTAGTTTATATTTACGCATTCTTTATTATCTTGCAAACCTATCCAACAACACCTACAAATTACTTCTAGTTTCATACTTGTTCTAGGTAAAGCGAACGTCAAGTGTGTAGAGTCATATCAGTGGCCGATAGGACTTGAGAGAGTATTTGTTCTACCTTTAGCTCCTCGTTGGGTTCGACACTCTTACTTATCGAAAGAGGCTACAACTATCCCGTATATTTGCGGGTTATCACCCTCCGCATAAGCTTTGAGGCCCTGGCCGACAAAGATTTGGCCGCGGCTCTCCATTCCTTGGTTGGGGGAGATGTGGTGAGCCCGGAGGGCGCTCCTGTCCCCCTGTTCCTCCGTGATGACTGGGAGCAGGTGGTGGGCGCCATGCCCACCTTCAACGGGGAGGGGCTGGTGCCAGCAGAAGCTCCCGAGGATCTGGCGGTGTTGGTGAACGTGTCCTCCGACGACTTCAGCGGGGGGAGGAGGAAGAAGAGGAGGAGGAAGAAGAGCCCGACTCTGAGGCGACCGGCGAGGAATCGGGGGAGTCCTTCCCTCGGCGCAGGTCCCGCGCCCTCCGCTCCATGCCGGACGACGACGAGGCCGGTGCCAGGCGAGGCGGGGAGGACTCGCCCTTGGTCCCGAGGAAGGACAGGACGGGGCTGGTTCCCCGAGGGTCTGCTCTAGTCCCGAGGCAGTTTGAGGCCAGCTCCAGCCCTCCCGACGCGCCTTCTGCTTCTGGACGTCCCAAGGCTAACCCCAGCAGTAGGCTCTCGGGCTTCAAGTTTGGCTGGAGGCCGCTTGAGTCCGCGAACGACGACTAGTAAGTGCTCGATTCATGTTTTGCTTTATTCCTGTCGCCAAGGCTTGACATCTGCATCCTTTTGGCTAGGCCGGCGCCAGCAGCAAAAAGGTTGAAAGGGGCCTCGACGGCCCTGCTTGGGGCAAGCTCGCCTGCCGGGGCAGCGCCTTCGTCTGCGGGGAAAGGAGGCGGTGAGGCCCGTGCCTCCCCTGCCCGGACGTCTTCGCGAGGCCAGCAGGGACGCTCCGGCGAGGAGTCAGCCCCCGCGGCCCCGCTGACTTTGGAGGTGTCTGCACTTGATGCTGTTGCCGAGGTGGCCAAGGCTCAGGGGGTCCCTTCCTCCCAAGTTGTGATCATGCTGCCGTCCTCTCCGCCTATTCCACCGGCTCTCGTCTCCTATGCTTCCTCTGCTGCCTTAGACCGGGCTACCAACGAACTGAGCCGGCTGCGGGAGGATCTCTGGAGCACGGACCCTCGCCTGGTGGCCGGGCACCTGGAGCTAGCCTCTGGCTGGGCCCGCTCTGACGCCTCCATCCGAGCGGCGCTGAGCCAGGCCGTGTCGGCCTCCGATGAGGAGAAGCAAGCCGCATCCCAGGCCAAGGCTGCTCGCGATGCTGCCTTGGGTGACGCTGCGGATGCCCGGGGCCACTGCAAGGCGCTGGAGGACGAGTTGCAAGGCCTGCGTGACAAGCTCGCCAAGGAGGTGCGTGGCTGCCAAGAGAAGGAGAAGGAGATGAAGGCTCGGGAAGCTGCCGCCAGGGATCGGGACGCCGAGCTCGATGACCGTTCTGGCCGGTTGGAGACGCTGGAGCAGGCGCTGAAGGCAGAGAGGATCGAGCTGGACGGCAAGGCGAAGGTCCTGGCTGAGGACCAAGTGGCCTTTGCGAAGCTGGAGGAGAAAGCTCGCGCCATGCTGAAGACGCTTTATGATGGCGGCTTAGAGAAGCCATTGGCTGGCGCAGAGGACGGCCCCGCCGAGCTGCTTCCCTTCCTGGTCCGTGCACTTGAAGATGTCGCGGACGGCCTTGGCCCCACGACTGAGGCCGAGGCGCGTGTCCTTTCTTCTGCGGCGCTGACGCACGTCCTGAGCCACTTCTACCTTCGCGACCCCAACGTCGACCTCGATAGCCTGCTGGAACCTGTGAGCGGCAAACTTGCCGCTGCTCCTGCTGAGGCTGTGAAAGGCCGAGCTGAGGCCTTGTTGGGAAGGTTCCGCGCCTTCAGCACCTGGCCTAGGTGCGATGCTGCCAGCTCCGCGGCCTTGGGAGGTGGAGCCGCCCAGCGTGACCACCACAAGCGGTGGCGCCATCGGAAAGTGATCTCTTCGCGGCTTCTGTCCTATTTCAATTCCTGCAATATGCACCATGCCTCGTGGAGGTGTTTAAACTTGCATTTGGCGTTGTGAAAACAACCTATGGCCTATAATATTTGCTTTTGAATTCCCTAGAATTTGCATTTTTCCCTCCTATTTGCTTGTGTTCTACGTCGGCAGGGCCCGGCCCCGCGCATACTTGAGCCGCTATTAGCCCCGACCGGAAACCAGGACAGAACTAAGTAGTGAGGGGCAACGTCACCAGTTAGGCTCCTGAGTCACGATGCTCAGGAGTCCCCCTTGACGCGCGAACAGCAAGTAGGGAAGGAAGGCATAGGACTGGATTTGTCGTTCTACGTCGACAGGGCCCGGCCCCGCGCATACCTCGACCGCCGTTAGCCCCGACCGGGAACCAGGACGGGACTAAGGAGTGAGGGGCTACGTGACCAGTTAGGCTCTTGAGTCATGATGCTCAGGAGTCCCCCTTGACGCTCAAACGGTCTTCGTACCTTGGCTCCGCTCGGGGAGGGGCGTGCGACGAACCAGGCCCCGAGGGACCTGGTTGGGTGGCGTGCGCCCGGGCATGGCCCGGGCGTAGCCCCCGTGTCCAGCCCCCTCGTGCGGCACTCCCGAGGGGAGGCTTTGCGATGGTGCCAGACACTGAGCTCTGGGCTCCCTGAGGTTGATACGGTCGTGGGCCGCCCTTAGTTGTTTATCACCAGCGTGGAGCATAGTGCTTCCGTATGTGTATGGGCATAGCCACTCCTCGGCAGTGTCATCAGCCAGCACGGAGCATGGTGCTTCCACTGATGCGTGGGAGGGGGCTCCCCTCCTGGAGGAGCCCCGGGGCGTGTACAGCCCCGCCCTGACACGTGGCCGGCACGGTAGGGCTAGGAGAGGTGTATCTGGGCACCCGTGAGCCAGCGCGGGACTCACGAGGCCCTACCTCGAGGCGGGTTGCGCCTGGCTCTGGGCCTTTATCAATGGTATGTTCCTGCAAGGTGGTTAAAATGCAAATGCTCTACGTTCTCAGGTCCCGACCCTCGAGCAAGCTCAGCCGCCGCTGGTATGACAGGTCGCGATGCCGTGGGTCAAGGCCAGGGGGTGAGGACTAGAGAGCCAGTAAGAGCCCATGAGTCTCGATGCTCAGGCACCCCCTTTTAACGTGCAAGCGCTTTGCATGAGAGTGGAGAGGTCCGCGGTAGGCAATAGACGATAATCATGGGAATCAGGTTAAGCATGGAGGAGTAAATCCATTTAGATAGATGCAGAAAAAGCAAACGCCACTGGGTCAGGCCCGAGCGGCTTGGGGATGATGCAGCCCAAGGGGCGCCCCCAACAAAGTAAGCAAAGAACATAAGTAAAACGGATACATGCTGTAGGGACGGATCAACGCGACCTGGGAATGATGCAGCCCTGCGGGTGCTCCCAGCTGAAGCGGAAACTAAAGCAAAGTCACCTGATACTTTTGCAGAGCAAGGGTCGGAGTAGCTGACGATGCGGGGTGAAGGAGCCGATTCTCACGAGCCCTCGGGACCAGGAGCCTCGGGAGGCTCCGGGTGTGCAGGGGGATTCTCGAGGACCATCTCCATCTCTGCCAGGACCACGTGGTGCCTGACCTCCTGAGCCTCCAGAATGCTCCTCAGCAGGCGCTGATGGGCAGCGGCCGCGTTCGGCGGGCCGAGAGGCATGCGAATGTAGCTGTGAAGTGGACCCTTGCAATGTCCCACGCGTGAGGGCCAGAGGCGCTCCTGAGACGCGGCTCGGTTGAGCCCTGGCACGTCGATGCAGACGCGTAGCCCACCATCCTCGCCTGGATGGGGGGCTACGGCGGGTAAGCGGTGGCTGCCGCGCATGGCTCTTGACTCCTGAAGCTCCTGAGTGTTTCTTGCGATGAACTCCTGAGGGTTTGGCCCTCCTTGCCTCATACCTTCCTGAGGGAAACGTGCTTCGAAGCACGCCTCCAAGTGGTGCCCGAGCGCCTCCCTCGTGACCTTGGCAAAGCTGGTGGCCCTCTAGGAGAGAGCCCCCGAGCCTTGCCCAAGGAGGGCGCCGACGCGTCTTCCTATGCAACAGAGGGTGGCTCCCCTTGAACGGGCGCGGATCCTGGCGTGACGCCTCCAGAGGTGCCTGCCTCCTGAGGCCTTGGACCAGGTGATATCTTCTTCTTCTGGGGCTGCTCCTGGGAGGTTTCCACTCTTGGTGTCCGGGTCTTCGATTGACGCAGCCTGGAAGGCGCGCTCGAGGGAGCACACCGCATCTTTCTCTTCACAGGGGACCGTGATGACCCCACCGCTTCCTGGCATCTTGAGGACGTTTTAGCCGTGGTGAGTCACTGCCATGAACTTGGCCAGAGCTGGGTACCCGAGGATGGCATTGTACGGCAGGCGAATGTGCGCGACATCGAAGTCAATGAGCTCAGTGCGGTAGTTGTTATGATGCCCAAAGGTGACAGGAAGGTGAACCTGCCCTATCGGAACAGTGGAACCATCAGTGACTCCTGAGAAAGGCTTGGTCGGCTGAAGCTGATCATATGGCACTTAGAGATTGTTGAACGTCTCGACGGACATGACGTTGAGTCCTGCTCCGCCATCGATGAGGGTCCTGGTGACCTGCACATTGCTGATGACTGGGGAACAAAGCATTGGGAGGACGCTAGCTGTCGCTGCGCACTTGAGCTGATCCGTTGAGCTGAACGTGATGGCACATGTGGACCACCTGAGAGGGCACGTGGCCTCAAGCTTGGGGAGGACGGCATTCACCTCGCGAACAAACTGCTTGAAGATGCGCTGAGAGGCTGGGGCTTGAGCTCCGCCCAGGATGCAAGCGATTGCGCACGGCTCCTGGAACCCCCCAGCCCCCTTGTCCTGATGCTGGTCTTCATTCCTCCTTGGTGGTGGTGGCAGAGGAGCGAGGCCCGCGTTACCTTGCGGGCGATCCTCACGAAGCTGATCCCTCCAACCTCCCTCACGAGGTTGGTCCTACCAGCGGTCCTCGCGAGGTCGGTCATGCCATCCTTAGCGAGGGCCACGGTCTTCTCATCGTCCTCCGCCTCTTCCTCCTCGGCCATAGCCCCGATCGTTGCGCTCTGGGCGTCGGCCGATACGTCCATCTCGCACAGCCCTGAGCTCTTGGCATTCGTTGGTGTTGTGGGTGTGAAGGTCGTGGTACACATAGTACCGGCTACCCTTGGAAGACTCCGGCTGATCCTTGCCTCGCTTGGTGTCTGGCTCCGCTGCGAGCACAGCCGCTCCTTTGGGCTTCACGTCCTTGGCCTTGGGCTTCTTCTCTTTCGGATCAGCAGCCGGAAGCTCGAGGAGGGAGAGGCGCCCTTCCTCAGCCTTCGCGCACTTGGTCGCCAGGTTGAACAGCTCCAGAGATGTGCACAGGTCCTCATGGATTGCCGGCTCCTCTTTCATCTTGATGTCGCGCACGCCATCGGAGAAGGCTGAGATGATGGCCTCCTCAGTCACCCTGGGGATCTTGAGGCGGGCGTTGTTGAAGCGCTGGATGTACTTTTGTAGGGTCTCTCCTGGTTGTTGCTTGATGCGGCGCAAGTCACTGATGGCCGGGGGCCGGTCGCGAGTGCCTTGGAAGTTGGCGATGAAGCGAGTGTGCATCTCGTCCCAAGGGGAGATCGTGCTGGGAGGCAGGTTTAGGAGCCAGGTCCGGGCGCCATCCTTGAGCGTAATGGGAAACCAGTTCGCCATGACCTTTTCATCCCCGTTGGCCGCATTGATGCCCAGCTCGTAGAGCTGGAGGAACTCCGTAGGGTCGGCAGTACCGTTGTAGCGAGGAGGCAGATCCAGCTTGAACTTGCCCGGCCAGGCCATGCTGCGCACCTCAACGGTGAAGGCGCTGCAGCCTGAAGTGGCTACAGGGGGCCTTTGGTGATGAAGGGCTTGATCTTGGAGGTCTCCGCGCATCGCCGCCAGCAGCGGCACGGGGTCTTGGCGTGCTGGAGCAGGAGCGCGGTCATGGCGTGCTGGCACTGGGAGCACACGAGCACCTTCTTGAGGGCGAGGGACCTCTTGGCAGCTCTTTTCTTGCTGTGCGAGCACTGGACGTGGTGGGTCTCGTCTAGGGGCCGCGCGCCTTGGGGCCAGGGCGCCTTCTTGAGGAGGAGGCGGTGGAGGTGTCTCCGGAGCTGCGTTGCCTGCGCAGGGCGGAGGGCGACGCAGCGAGAGGGACAGCGCAGGGGAGCCCCCTGCGGTGCTGACGAGCTCGGTGATGCGGGCGAGCCACTCCTCATAGAGGTCGCCGACGGGGCTGTAGTGCAGGAGCTCACATGCTAGGAGCAACACGGCGTGCGCATCCGCAGGAGCGCAAGGAGCGTGCGATGACGAGCCCGCTGGAGTCAGCGACGGGGTGGCGGTGCGGCCTTCTCGTCGCACCGAGGGATGCAGCAACGATGCCTGCTGCTCGTCCCCGCCGGGCCGGTGGCGGCGTGGGCGGCAGGCGATGGGGAACGACGGGGAGGCCCGCCGACGGGGGCCGTCTGGGCGACATGGGCCGCGAGAGCAGCCCGACGCTCGGCGCGGACTCGACGAGCGTCGGACATGGGCGCGACGGGCGACGAAACGTGAGGCGGTGGAAGAAGGATTCCGGCGCACCCCTACCTGGCGCACCAAATGTCGGATTTCGGGTTCCAGCAGACCCTTGAGGTTCAAACTCTGGGGTGCACGCGAAGATCTCTCTCCTACCAACTCACGTCTCGAAGCCTCGCAAGGAATCTAAACTAAAAAGATGAACACACAGGAGACACGAGGTTTATACTGGTTCAGGCCACCATTGTGGTGTAATACCCTACTCCAGTGTGTGGTGTGGTGGATTGCCTCAGGGGCTGATGAGGAACAATACAAGGGCAGAACAGCCTCGCGAGGGATGTTCTTGAGCTGGTGCGATGAACTGCTTGGGTGAGTTCAGTCGCCTCTCTCTAGTCTACCCAGAATCTGGATCCGTGTTCTCTACCCAAATTCTCTCCCTACTCTGTGCTGGCTAGCTCTATTTATAGAGGAAGGCCCTGGGCCTCTTCCCAACTAATGAGCGGGAAGGGCGCCAACAATTGGCCATTTTGAAGGGGAACATCTAGTACACTTATCCTGACCAAAGTTGGTCTTCGACTGCCAAAGACTCTGACGGTGACGCCGTCCTGGGCTCCACGGTGACCTCCATCCTGTCGCTCCGCTGGTCTTGGTCTCGTTGCACCGAAACGGTAACCTTTGCCTGATGCCTTGGCATGTGCTTGCCCCCTTTGCACCGAAGGGGAAACAAGGACACTGCGCAGGTCGGCGCCCGCCTGGTCTCGATCATCATGGCTTGCGTCACGGGCACCTCGCGAGGTACCCTGCCTTGATCTCTCCGCCTCCTCGCGAGCCCGTCTAATGAGGCTGCTCCTGAGGAAGCTTCCTGTCATCCGCCCCGCGAGGCTTGGCCCCTCGCGATGGTCTTGAGCTTGAGCTAGTGAAGCTGGGCTGCACTGGGCCCCCGCTTGAGCCACGTCGCAGGCCGTAGGCAGGCAAGTCTGGGGACCCCTGTTCCCAGAATGCCGACATTCCCGACACATAGGGATTACGGCTACCCTTGAGCCATCAAGGATCTCCACATAGAACATCCTCCGTTCGTATATAAGGGACATTTCTTCATCTTAATGGAAGACGGGGTCATCTGCTCGACGATGTGTTTCTGGTTCAGGCATGGGGCTGCTTAGAGTCTTGACCCAATGCCTCCATCTCTATTCGGATTCAGTAAAGGGTCAGTTGGAAGAATTAACCATGAAACAACACAAATAGACAAGGAAATCCAAGAAGACTTACTATATTGACAGGGCCAACATAAGACAACCCATCTTGGAACTTCTGCCTTGCGAAATCTTCTGCCGCTCCCTGGTAAATGCTAACCAGTACGGTCCCAAAGGCCATTTGGTCCTTGAAGCTCTCTCGAGTCGATCGGGAGGCATCATCAGCTCCGTTATACATGCACATCGGGTGCTGGCATTACCGAAGTGGTTGGACTCTTCGGTTGATCACTGTGGCCATTACGTCTATGATGGTAAGGCCGGTGCTTGATAGCAGCTTCACTTGAGCCGCCAGGCTGACTACATCGGCATCATCCTCCTGAGCGGCACTCCACGGTCTCCAGCTATAGTGCTTCTTCTGAGGCTTCAAGGAGAATGCTGGGAGCCCAGGCCGAACTCGGTCGTATAGTAGGACATCATCTATGTAAAACCATTTGGACGGCCAGATGTCAGTATCCTCTCGAGGGGCACCTGATGCTTAGTCAGTCCCGTCAATCTGCCAAACCTTGGTTGTGCTCACTCCATGTAGCTTCCCAGTTGAGGAGCAGGGCATTATGCAGAAGTACCTCCGCCATAGCCTGAAGTGTGCCTCGCATCCGAGATGCATTTCGCAAAGGGCAACAAACCCAGCGATGTGTAAGATTGAGTTGGGGTGAGGTAGTCGGGCCCTCTCTATGGAGGTAATACCCTACTTCTTGCTTGATTGATCTTGATGAATATGAGTATTACAAGAGTTGATCTACCACGAGATCGTAATGGCTAAAACCCTAGGAGTCTAGCCTATATGATTATGATTTCCTCTACGGACTAAACCCTCCGGTTTATATAGACACTGGAGGGGACTAGGGTTATACAAAGTCGGTTACAGAGAAAGGAATCTACATATCCGAATCACCAAGCTTGCCATCCACGCAAAGGAGAGTCCCATCCGGACACGGGAAGAAGTCTTCTGTCTAAATAGTCCGGACACCCGAGGACCCCTTAATCCAGGACTCCCTCAGTAGCCCCTGAACCAGGCTTCAATGACGAGGTGTCTGGCGCGCAGATTGTCTTCAGCATTGCAAGGCGGGTTCCTTCTCCGAATACTCCAAAATAGTCTTTGAACACAAGAAAATGTGTCCGGTTCTGCAAAACAAATACCACACACAACCATAGAGAGTATAATATTTCACGAGTCCAATCCACTGACAGCTTTTTGTAGCGTGACATCACATTAGTGCCCAGTCATTATTCGAACCGTTTTTAGCCTACCGCTCCATATTTCGATATGCAGTTTCATTGCCACGTCTTGTCAAAGCAGAGATCGTGTCCCCTTATTACAGGATTCTCATCAATACGGGCATGGGTAATTGATATGTCTCCAACGTATCTATAATTTTTGATTGTTCCATGCTATTATATTACCCGTTTTGGATGTTTATGGGCTTTATTATACACTTTTATATTATTTTTCGGACTAACCTATTAACGGGAGGCCCAGCCCAAATTGTTGTTTTCTTGCCTATTTCAGTGTTTCGAAGAAAAGGAATACCAAACGGAGTCCAAATGGAATGAAACCTTCAGGAGAGTTATTTTTGGAACGGAAGCAATCCAGGAGACTTGGAGTAGATGTTAGGGAAGCTTCGAGGTGGCCACGAGGGTCCAGGGCGCGCCCTACCCCCTGGGCACGCCCCCACCCTCGTGGGCCCCTCGCGGCTGCCTTGACCGACTTCTTTTGCCTATATATATCCATATACCCCGAAAACATCCAGGAGCACAATAGATCAGGAGTTCCGCTGCCGCAAGCCTCTGTAGCCACCAAAAACCAATCGAGACCCTGTTCCGGCACCCTGCCGGATGGGGGATCCCTCAATGGTGGCCATCTTCATCATCCCGGCGCTCTCCATGACGAGGAGGTAGTAGTTCACTCTCGGGGATGAGGGTATGTACCAGTAGCTATGTGTTTGATCTCTCTCACGTGTTCTTGAGGTGATACGATCTTGATGTATCGCGAGCTTTGCTATTATAGTTGGATCTTATGATGTTTCTCCCCCTCTACTCTCTTGTAATGGATTGAGTTTTCCCTTTGAAGTTATCTTGTCGGATTGAGTCTTTAAGTATTTGAGAACACTTGATGTATGTCTTGTCGAGCTTATCTGTGGTGACAATGGGATATTCGCGTGATCTACTTGATGTATGTTTTTGTGATCAACTTGCGGGTTCAGTGAACTTATGCATAGGGGTTGGCACATGTTTTCGTCTTGACTCTCCGGTAGAAACTTGGGGGCACTCTTTGAAGTACTTTGTGTTGGTTGAATAGATGAATCTGAGATTGTGTGATGCATATCGTATAATCATGCCCACGGATACTTGAGGGGACATTGGAGTATCTAGGTGGCATTAGGGTTTTGGTTTATTTGTGTCTTAAGGTGTTATTCTAGTACGAACTCTATGATAGATCAAACGAAAAGAATAGCTCTTGTTTTGAAGTGGTTTTGTACCCTACAATAATCTCTTCGTTTGTTCTCCGCTATTAGTGACTTTGGAGTGACTATTTGTTGCATGTTGTGGGATTGTTATATGATCCAATTATGTTATTATCGTTGAGAGAACTTGCACTAGTAAAAGTATGAACCCTAGGCCTTGTTTTGAAGCATTGCAATATCGTTCGTGCTCACTTTTATCATTAGTTACCTTGCTGTTTTTATATTTTCAGATTACAAAAACCTATATCTACCATACATATTGCACTTGTATCACCATCTCTTCACCGAACTAGTGCACCTATACAATTTACCATTGTATTGGGTGTGTTGGGGACACAAGAGACTCTTTGTTATTTGGTTGCAGGGTTGTTTGAGAGAGACCATCTTCATCCTACGCCTCCCACGGATTGATAAATCTTAGGTCATCCACTTGAGGGAAATTTGCTACTGTCCTACAAACCTCTGCACTTGGAGGCCCAACAAGGTCTACAATAAGAAGGTTGTGTAGTAGACATCTGGCACCATTGCCGGGGAGGTGAGTGCTTGAAGGTATATCTTTAGATCTCACAATCGAATCTTTTTGTTTCTTGTTTTATCACTAGTTTAGTTTATAAAATAAAACTACACAAAAAAGGGAATTGAGTTTGCCTCATACGCTTCATCTTTTTAATATCTTTCGTGAGAATGATGGAAAGGAAATTGTGCTCAATTGCTAGAAGAAGAATGCATTAAAATGTTTGGTACTAGATCTTTGTATGATGAGCATGATCAATGTTGTTAGTATGAATTCCTTGAATATCCATGATGCTAATGATATGCAAAGTCATAAGCTTGGGGAAGCTATGTTTGATGAAGATGATATTTTTGGTCCCCCAAGTTTTGATGAGCAAATTTATTATGATGAAAGCATGCTTCCTATTTATGATGATTATTGTGATGATACTTATGCCATAAAGAATAAACTTGCTTATAGGAGAGTAGTAAAATTTCTATGCAAGTAGATCATGAAAAGAATGCTTTATGTGCTAGTTATATTGTTGAATTCATTCATGATGCTACTGAAAATTATTATGAGGGAGGAATATATGCTTGTAGGAATTGTAATAATATCAAGTTTCCTCTCTATGTGCTTAAAGTTTTAAAGTTATGCTTGTTTTGCCTTCCTATGCTAGTTGATTATTGTTCCCATAAGTTGTTTGATAACAAAATCCCTAGGCATAGGAAATGGGTTAGACTTAAACGTGCTAGTTATATTCTTCATGATGCTCCCGTTATGTTTCAATTCTTATCTTTTATATGAGCATCATTGAAATCATCATGCCTAGCTAAAAAGGCAATAAAGAAAAGCGCTTGTTGGGAGACAACCCAATATTTACCTTTACTGTTTTTTGTGTGTTCACATGATTATGCTACTGTAGTAATCATGTTTTATAGCTTTTGTTTCAATAAAGTGCCAAGTAAAACCTTTAGGATAGCTTACGGTGATAGTTGTGTTGATCCTGCTGAAAATCAGAAACTTTTGCACCCAGTAAATTAGTTTTGATAATGCACAGAAACGTGCTTTTGATCTGATTCTTTTTGTTCTGGATTGGTACAAAAATTGCTCAGGTTTTTCCTAATTAGGTAGATTTTTTGAGTTACAGAAGTATTCAAACGATACAGATTACTACAGACTGTTCTATTTTTGACAGATTCTGTTTTCTATGTGTTGTTTGCTTATTTTGATGAATCTATGAGTAATATCGGAGGGTGTGAACCATAGAGAAGTTGGAATACAGTAGATATTACACCAATATGAATTTATAATGAGTTCATAACAGTACCTAAGTGGTGATTTATTTTCTTATACTAACGGAGTTTACGAGTTTTCTGTTGAGTTTTGTGTTGTGAAGTTTTCAAGTTTTGGGTAAAGATTCGATGGACTATGGAATAAAGAGTGGCAAGAGCCTAAGCTTGGGGATGCCCAAGGAACCTCAAGGTAATATTCAAGGACAACCAAGAGCCTAATCTTGGGGATGCCCTGGATGGCATCCCCTCTTTCGTCTTCGTTCATCGGTAACTTTACTTGGAGCTATATTTTTATTCACCACATGATATGTGTTTTGCTTGGAGTGTCATTTTATTTTGTTAGTATTTGATTGCTGTTATTTAGAATAATGTTTTGCATCTATATTTTCAATAAAAATGTCAAGGATAGCATTTACCATGCTTATTTTGCAAGTATACATGTTGCTGTTTCAAAACAGAAAGTTTGCCAGTGTTGCAAAAAATTCCTAGAAAAGTCAGAAAATGATAAATTGTTGAAACTTTTTGCATATTGAGATATGATAAATTTTCTACAGTGTAGTATTTTTCTCATAATTGTTGGAGTTATGGAAGTATGATGAATCTTGCATTCTTTACAGATTGTACTGTTTTCGCAGATTGCTGTTATGTTTGCATTGTTTGCATATGTTTGCTTGTTTAATGGTTATATTTGAGGATAGGAGTATTAAATATGAAGAGGCATTTAGTATGCAATGTTGAATAATAATTTTAGTGATTTTTTACATTATAAAATGATAAGGTTTTTGCATTGGTTTATACTAACTTACCTCACGAGTTCTTGTTGAGTTTGGTGTGGATGAAGCTTTCGAGATTTAGGAAACCGAGATATAGAAGGAATTAAGGAGACACAAAATCTCAAGCTTGGGGATGCCCAAGGCACCCCAAGATAAGCTTTCAAGAAGTCTCAAGCATCAAAGCTTGGGGATGCCCCGGTAGGCATCCCACCTTTCTTCTTCAACAATTATTGGTTAGTATCGGTTGAACCTAAGTTTTTGCTTCTTCACATGATGTGTACTATCCTTGAAATGTCATTTTATTTTATTTTGCTTACTGTTTGAATAAATACCAAGATCTGAAATTCTTAAATGTTAGAGAGTCTTCACATAGTTGCACAATTATTCGACTACTCATTGATCTTCACTTATATATTTTGGAGTAGTTTGTCATTTGCTCTAGTGCTTCACTTTTATCTTTTTAGAGCACGGCGTTGGTTTTATTTTGTAGAAATTATTGATCTCTCATGCTTCACTTATATTATTTTGAGAGTCTTTTAGAATAGCATGGTATTTGCTTTGGTTATAAAATTAGTCCTAATATGATGGGCATCCAAGTTGGGTATAATAAAAAAATATCATAGAAAGTGCATTGAATACTATGAGAAATTTGATGCTTGATAATTGTTTTGAGATATAAAGATGGTAATGTTAGAGTCATGCTAGTTGGGTAATTATGAAATTGAGAAATACTTGTGTTGAAGTTGGCAAGTCCCATAGCATGCACGTATGGTAAAAGTTGTGTAACAAATTTGTTGGATGGGGTGTTATTTTGATTGCCTTCCTTATGTGTGGAGGTCGGGATCGTGTGATGATTAACTCCTACCAACCCTTCCCCTAGGAGCATGCATAGTAGTACTTTGCTTCAAGGGCTAATAAACTTTTGTAATAAGTATATGAGTTCTTTATGACTAATGTGAGTCCATGGATTATACGCATTCTTACCCTTCCATCATTGCTAGCCTCTACGGTACCATGCATTGCCCTTTCTCACCTTGAGAGTTGGTGCAAACTTTGCCGGTGCATCCAAACCCCGTGATACGATACGCTCTATCACACATAAACCTCCTTATATCTTCCTCAAAACAGCCACCATACCTACCTATTATGGCATTTACATAGCCATTCCGAGATATATTGCCATGCAACTTTCCACCGTTTCATTTATTATGACACGCTCCATCATTGCCATATTGCTTTTGCATGATCATGTAGTTGACATCGTATTTGTGGAAAAGACACCTTCATAATTCTTCCATACATGTCGCTCTTTATTCATTGCATATCCCGGTATACCGCCGGAGGCATTCATATAGAGTCATATTTTGTTCTAGTATCGAGTTGTAAGTAGATAGAAGTGTGATGATCATCATTGTTAGAGCATTGTTCCTTGAAAAGAAAGGCCAAAAAAAGGAGAAAGGCCAAAAAATAGAAAGGCCAAATAAAAAAAGGAAGGCCCAAAAGGGGGGGGACAATGTTACTATCCTTTTCCACACTTGTGCTTCAAAGTAGGACCATGGCCTTTATGATAGAGAGTCCTTTATTTTGTCACTTTCATATACTAGTGGGAAATTTTCATTATAGAACTTGGCTTGTATATTCCAATGATGGGCTTCCTCAAAATGCCCTAGGTCTTCGTGAGCAAGCAAGTTGGATGCACACCCACTTAGTTTCTTTTGTTGAGCTTTCATACATTTATAGCTCTAGTGCATCCGTTGCATGGCAATCCCTACTCCTCATGTTGACATCAATTGATGGGAATCTCCATAGCCCGTTGATTAGCCTCGTCAATGTGAGACTTTCTCCTTTTTTGTCTTCTCCACACAACCTCCATCATCATATTCTATTCCACCCATAGTGCTATATCCATGGCTTACACTCATGTATTGCATGAGAGTTGAAAAAAGCTGAAGCGCGTTAAAAAGTATGAACCAATTGCTTGGCTGAAACCGGGGTTGTGCATGATGGGAGTATTTTGTGTGACGAAAATGAAACATAGCCTAACTATATGATTTTGTAGGGATAAGCTTTCTTTGGCTATGTTATTTTGATAAGACATGATTACTTGTTAGTATGCTTGAAGTATTACTATTTTTATGTTAATACGAACTTTTATCTTGAATCATTTGGATCTGAACATTCATGCCACAACAAAGAAAATTGCATTGAGAAATATGCTATGTAGAATTCCACATCAAAAATTCTGTTTTTATCATTTACCTACTCGAGGACGAGCAGGAATTAAGCTTGGGGATGCTTGATACGTCTCCAACATATATATAACTTTTTATTGTTCCATGCTATTATATTACCCGTTTTGGATGTTTATGGGCTTTATTATACACTTTTTATTATTATTATTGGGACTAACCTATTAACTAGAGACCCAGCCCAAATTGTTGTTTTCTTGCCTATTTCAGTGTTTTAAAGAAAAGGAATATCAAATGGAGTCCAAACGGAATGAAACCTTCGGGAGAGTTATTTTTGGAACGGAAACAATCCAGGAGACTTGGAGTAGACGTCAGGGAAGCTTCGAGGTGGCCACGAGGGTCTAGGGTGCGCCCCCCACCCTCGTGGGCCCCTCGTGGCTCCCCTGACCGACTTCTTTCGCCTATATATATCCATATACCCCGAAAACATCTAGGAGCACAATAGATCGGGAGTTCCGCCACCGCAAGCCTCTGTATCCACCAAAAACCAATCGGGACCCTGTTCCGGCACCCTGCCGGAGGGGGGATCCCTCACCGGTGGCCATCTTCATCATCCCGACGCTCTCCATGACGAGGAGGGAGTAGTTCAACCTCGGGGATGAGGGTATGTACTAGTAGCTATGTGTTTGATCTCTCTCTCTCTCGTGTTCTTGAGGTGATACGATCTTGATGTATTACGAGCTTTGCTATTATAGTTGGATCTTATGATGTTTCTCCCCCTCTACTCTCTTGTAATGGATTGAGTTTTCCCTTTGAAGTTATCTTGTTGGACTGAGTCTTTAAGGATTTGAGAACACTTGATATATGTCTTGTCGTGCTTATCTGTGGTGACAATGGGATATTCGCGTGATCTACTTGATGTATGTTTGGTGATCAACTTGCGGGTTCAGTGAACTTATGCATAGGGGTTGGCACACGTTTTTGCCTTGACTCTCCGGTAAAAACTTTGAGGCACTCTTTGAAGGACTTTGTGTTGGTTGAATAGATGAATCTGAGATTGTGTGATGCATATCGTATTATCATGCCCACGAATACTTGAGGTGACATTGGAGTATCTAGGTGACATTAGGGTTTTGGTTGATTTTTGTCTTAAGGTGTTATTCTAGTACGAACTCTATGATAGATCGAATGGAAAGAATAGCTTCGTGTTATTTTACTACGGACTCTTGAATAGATCGATCAGAAAGGATAACTTTGAGGTGGTTTCATACCCTACAATAATCTCTTCGTTTGTTCTCCGCTATTAGTGACTTTGGAGTGACTCTTTGTTGCATGTTCAGGGATTGTTATATGATCCAATTATGTTATTATTGTTGAGATAACTTGCACTAGTGAAAGTATGAACCCTAGGCCTTGTGTCGAAGCATTGCAATATCGTTTGTGCTCACTTTTATCATTAGTTACATTGCTGTTTTTATATTTTTAGATTACAAAAACATATATCTACCATCCATATTGCACTTGTATCACCATCTCTTCGCCGAACTAGTGCACCTATACAATTTACCATTGTATTGGGTGTGTTGGGGACACAAGAGACTCTTTGTTATTTGGTTGCTGGGTTGTTTTAGAGAGACCATCTTCGTCCTACGCCTCCCACGGATTGATAAACCTTAGGGAATCCACTTGAGGGAAATTGTACTATCCTACAAACCTCTGCATTGGAGGCCCAACAACGTCTACAAGAAGAAGGTTGTGTAGTAGACATCAGTAATCCAACCGTGCCATCTGCACGACCCTTGGGGAATAGGTGAGTTTTAAGGCGAGTGGGGAGGCGCTTGATATTCGCTGCCTTTATAAAGAGATAAGGATTCACCCCTTTCACCCATTCCTTCTCTCTCTCAGTCTCTCCCATTCTCAAGCTCCAGCGCCCAAGTTCTCATCCTTTCCGCCCCAATAAAAACACTCCAACAATGTCCGGATCTGGAGCGCAAGGCAAGTGGATGGCCTACTCCGTCAAGGAGAAGGACATTACGAAGCTCCGGAAGTCCGGGTACTTGGCTAAGGAAATCGCCCATCAGCTTACGACCAAGGGACAGATCGTCCCCACCCCGGAGCCCCATGAGAGGGTGGTGTTCATCTCCCACTTCGTCCGCAGGCTGGGATTTCCTCTCCACCAGTTCATCCGCGGACTCATGTTCTACTATGGGATGGACTTCCACGATCTGGCACCCAACTCCATCCTCAATATTTCAGCATTTATTGTCGTGTGTGAGGCCTTCCTTCGCAGCCCACCCCACTTCGGATTATGGCTAAAGAACTTCAATGTGAAGCCGAAGGTGGTGAGTGGTCAACACACAGAGTGCGGAGGCGCCATGGTGAGCAAGATGCCCAACGTCACATGACCCGAAGGCTCCTTCGTGGAGACTGTCAAAGGGTGGCAATCAAAGTGGTTCTATGTCATAGAGCCGCCCGGCACCACCTGGGCCGCGACTCCCGCATTCCAGTCCGGAGCCCCGATGCGGTTCACCTCTTGGCCAGAGAAGGGCCTGGACTGGTCTTCACCGGATGAGCTGACAGTGCTTCAGACGTGCATATAGAACATGATAAACAAGAATATTAAGCTCGTCAATGTGATCCATGTGATGCTTATTCGCCAGATCCTACCGTGCCAACGTCGGACTTGCCATTTATGGGAGTTCAATCCGGCCAAGCAACAGACCCTGCTGCCGTTCTTTGACACTACGCATGAAGACATCTGGAAGGTGCTCTTCAAGGCCAAAGAGACGCGGCCTGCTATGACCGAGGACCGTGGGCACGACTTGGCCCATCCCGCTAGTCTTGTAAGTTTGTTCATGTTTTCAATGTGTACCCTTCACTTGCACACTCGAGGAAGACGCCTAAGCCTCCCTACTGATTTTCTCATAGCTGGACGAAGAAGGCGGAGCAGATTTACTATCCGGCTCCGCTGCCCGAAGACCCAGAAATTCTTCTTCTAACGAAGATGCTGGTTCCGGCGCCCTATCAAGCGCCGGAGAAGAAGGCCAAGAAGAAGGCCAAGGGGACCAGAGGTGGTCTCCGTCGCAAGGGTGCTTCGGACGTGACGTCCACAGATGCCAAGACATATTCCTCCGCCGTCGAGGACGACGAGGAAGAGGAGGAAGAAGAAGAAAGCCATTCCCCTCCCGAGGGGGGGAAGAAAGAAAAGGACGGCCTCCACGTGTCTGGAGGCCGAAGCGTCCAAGAAGGGGAAAGCTTCCCTCCTGGACAGCTCCACTGCGGCCACCGAAAACAGCTTAGAGTGGCGGCCCAGGGACAAGCCCCTGGCCAAATCGTGAGTACCCGGACATATTCATATATCCGGCCTCTCTACTTCATTGTTTTAACGTGTTGAATCATGTATTTGCAGTCCGGCTCGGTCCAACCTCGAGCGATCCTCATCTTTGGGGGATTTGCTGGACCCGGAGGCGATGGACAGTGGGACCCTTCCGGCGGCCTCCTCTCCCAAGACCATGGATAACACCGAGATGTTGTCCCGAAAGATCCCAAGCTAGGGAGAGACTCAGGAGGCCATCAGGGCGGTGCCGGAGGGTGAAACCTCGGTTGCCGGACACAAGGGGGAGCAAACCCCCATGGATACTAACGATGGGGGCCATATCCAATTCCCCCCCCCCCCAGCCGAATACAATTCCGGAGACCCACACGGCTCCGGAATCAGGTGAATCGCTTCTTTCGAAAGAAGGAGGTGCGCCTATTCCATTGGTGACCTCTGTCCATCCAGAGGCACCGAATAATTTGTTGGAAGCGCTGCGAGGTGCTTCCATTGTTGAGGAACACTGTATCCTTATGGGTACGGTGGTTGAGAGGATCCAGTCCGCGAAGAGCGGACTGACCAAAGCCTGCACAAGCCTTCTAACAGGCTTTGAGGTAAGCAACGCAACTATGTAAAAAGAATATCACAGTATAGACAGTAACCCTTGAGACTCTGTTCAGTGTTTGGAAAGAAAAGCCGAACAGAGGATCAAATAATTTTCGCTGGAGACTAACCTGACATGTCTATGTGAATAAGCAGGCGTCGCTGCTAGCTGCGACCTCTCATACTGCTGAGGTCTCCGGACTGAAGCAGAGTCTGGAGCGGACCGAGGAGGAGCTCGGCCGTGTGAAGAAATAGCTGGAAGATAGTCAAGGTAAGCAATAACCTTGTATATATTCAGGAAGGATGAATGATTTGTGCTGACTAAAGTGCCATTTTATTTGTTAGGGGTGGCGACCAAGGTGGAGACCCTCAAGAGGGCGTTGGCCGAGGCCGAGGAGAAAGTGGCCAAGGAAAAAGCCGCCCGTGAAAAGCATGAGGCCCGGGTCAGTGAGAACCAGCGGGATCTCCAGGATGCCGTGAAGAAATGCGAGTCCTTGGAGCACAAACTTGCGGATCAAGAGTCCAAACTGGACAAGGCCCACCAAAACGCACACGATGCCCGGGGTTTAAGCCCAAGGCGCCCTCTAGGAAATCCAGGAGGCCAGAAAAATCACGGCGGGTAAGGCCTTTTTTATGCAGAGCAAATATGTGAAGAAAAGGTTCCTCTTACTAACCCGGATTTGGAGTTCTCCAGGGGCGTTTGCGGATCTGCCGCGCAGTGTTTCAGATGCTGCAGAATTCTTCCGAGCTAAAGAGGGGAGCTCCAGGGAGAAGCTATTTTGGTCTCAATACCTTGCGCCAGAATATCCGGTGCCCTTTAGCGATCAGCTAAAACAGCTAGTCGAACTGCATAGGGTGGCCGAACTAGCCATGAAGGATTTAATAATCCGGCTATGGCCTGTCGAAGCTATGCCCAACAGCTACTTCGGGCTCATGAAGCGGTTGGTCAATGCCTGCCCTCGGCTTGATGCCATCAAGCGGCTAGTCTGCATCAAAGGCGCGCGCATGGCCTATGCCCGAGTCAAGATGCACTGGGTGAAGATGGATGCCGTGAAGGTTGCGACCGAGGGGCCGCCCGCGGGCAAGGAGCATCGCACACCCGAGTTGTATTTTGACAGTGTCCTGGACGGATCCCGCCTTGTGGCGGAGCAATGTGCTAAGGATGTTATCTTTGAATGAATACATTCATCTTATCCTGTCCTGTACTATGAAACAAGATCATTTATGTAATATAATGCTTGTTATTTAAAATTTTACCTCCTGTGCAGCCATATTGTTAATTCTGAGAGTTGGCCAGTCGTCGGCTTCCGCCCCCATGTAGGTAGTATGGGGGTGTTCAGGATAAATCTAAACACTCTTTACTCCAAAGTTTGGTCCTTAAAGTAGGTGTTTAGTGCAACGAACCAGGCAATCGGACTATATGGCTTTATCACCCTCACTTAGCCATAGGAGTTTGACAATAAAAATTTAGGTGCAGCCCCTAGTATTCGTAAATCCGAACTTGGGATGTTGTAGGCACCTGATCAGATAAAATGGATTCATCGCATCATGCGGAAAAAATCACAAAAGATTTGAAACCTCTCGAACAGCTGACCAGCTCACGCCGCATCATGACAATCAGTTTTCGGCTTTCAATATTGAGGTGCTCATCCGGATGAACTAGGACACAATCGCAGTAGTTCTCCCTTTACTACCCTAGCCTATATAGCAGAATGTAAGGTAGTAAGCACAGGAGCCGGGCAACCCAACTATTGACCAAAGACATGATTCGGAGCCAATGCATATAATGCTATAATTCGGGGTGCCAAACTGTACTATAAAAAGTGTTCGGACTTTGTTGTCGTAGTATGGAGCATAATGAAGCCCCTGGCGAATTAAGGCGTACCAAAGTGTACGGGTGCAATTTGACAAGAATATCAAGTAAAAGAAAAATGAAATAATAGGCTAACGCCGTAGAAATTGGGTCGCAAACTATTTTTTATGTAGTTCGATTAATACATCAAAGTGTATTTGTACAAGTAGTGCAATAAGCAAACAGGGCTATTTAACATGCCACGACCAAGGGAGAGCTGTGTGCGGGTCCTTAAAATAGGCATAATGATCGTTTAAAGAGACCACCTGGAAATTCCCTTATACGTCAACGCTTCTTGCCGTCTTGGTGTATCCGTCCCTTGATAGGTCCGGCAATCAGGCCACCAGGAAAGGCCTGGAAAAAGAAACCTGAAAAAGAAAAGCAAAAGTGAAAGTATGTGGGTCTAGGAGTGGTTAAGCCGTATTATGGACCACGATCTAGTTGTGCCTTCATCTATGCCCATGGTATTTTGAGTGCGTAGTTATGTACGCGCGGTACGAATGCTGCCGTTTGGTCGGGACTTGGACGGAGGCTGAATTGCTAGTCGAGCTCTTGACGAGCTGGACTGTCCTGCTACAGAGTAGTTCGGACTTGCTTGACAGTGTCCAGGAGCTTGGCCGCTGAATTAAGGTTCTGCCTAAACAGGTCGCTCTATACTTCTACTGCGAGGGCAGCAGTGTGCTCCTTGGTATGGAGGGAGCATTCCGTGTTTCCATTGACTGTTATGACACTGCGTGGTCCAGACATCTTGAGCTTGAGATAACCGTAGTGTGGTACCGCATTGAACCGAGCGAATGCGGTTCGTTCGAGTAGTGCGTGATAGCCGCTACGGAAGGGGACGATATCAAAGATCAACTCTTTGCTTCAAAAATTCTCCGGGGATCCGAAGACCACTTCCAGTGTGATTGAGCCCATATAGCGGGCCTCTACACCTGGTATGACACCTTTAAAGGTGGTTTTTGTGGGCTTGATCCTTGAGGGATCGATACCCATTTTGCGCACTATATCCTGATAGAGCAGGTTCAGGCTGCTGCCACCGTCCATGAGGACTCGCGTCAGATGGAACCCATTGATGATTGGGTCGAGGCCCAGTGCGGCTGAACCACCATAACGGATACTGGTCGAATGGTTGATACGTCTCCAACGTATCTATAATTTATGAAGCATTCATGCTATTTTATTATCTGTTTTGAATGATTATGGGCTTTATTATACACTTTTATATTACTTTTGGGACTAACCTATTAACCGGAGGCCCAGCCCATATTGTTGTTTTCTTGCCTATTTCACTGTTTCGAAGAAAAGGAATATCAAACGGAGTCCAAGCGGAATGAAACCTTCGGGAAACTTATTTTTGGAACAGAAGCAATCCAGAGAACTTGAGAAGCAAGCCAGGGAAGCTTCGAGGAAGCCATGAGATAGGGGGCGCGCCCTCTGAGGGAGTCCTGGATTAGGGGGTATCCGGACGGCCGGACTATATACATCGTCCGGACTATTGGAGCGTGAAGATGCAAGACTCAAGACTCCGTCCCGTGTCCGCATGGACTCTCCTTTGCGTGGAATACAAGCTTGGCGATCCGGATATTGTATTTCCTTCCTTGTAACCGACTCCATGTAAACCCTAGCCCTCTTTGGTGTCTATATAAACCGGAGAGGTTGGTCCTTAGAAGCCCGATCACAATTACAATCATAACCATCATGGGCTAGCTTCTAGGGTTTAGCCTCTACGATCTCGTGGTAGATCTACTCTTGTACTACTCATATCATCAATATTAATCAAGCAAGAAGTAGGGTTTTACCTCCATCGAGAGGGCCCGAAGCTGGGTAAACATTGTGTCCCTTGCTTCCTGTTACCATCAGCCTAAGACGCACAGATCGGGACCCCCTACCCGAGATCCGCCGGTTTTGACACCGACATTGGTGCTTTCATTGAGAGTTCCTCTGTGTCGTCACTGCAAGGCTCGATGGCTCATCTCATTGTCAAGGACAACATTACCTCTAGGGGAGCACTGGTTGTAGGCCAAACTCTCCGACTTGGCGGCTTCATCATGGCTGCCCCATCGGCTGTCACGCCAACGATGGCCTCTCGGGTCGTCATGCATAACCTTCGCATCAATTCGGAACTCGCCGAACAGATGGATCTGATAGAGCTCTCTTCCCTTAATGAGCTCTTGGATCACATCGCCGCTTTGGGAGTCACTACGGACTATGACCGGATCGGGCTTAAACCCGACCAACGGGACATCAAATCCCCGCCGGCCACCCATGAGATAGCGGTAGTGGAGGAACCACATACGGATTACCCCTCTATTTTGAGGACAAATCATGTCCGGATCACCGAGCTCCCTGAGCCGGACTCCTGCTCAAGGGAAGATACGACCCAGATCCTGGACTTAGGATCGGGTATTCGGTCGGAAAAATTGGGCAGCATCCCGGATCCCGAGCTGTCGAACTCGGAGGCTTCCCTGCCCCTAGGCGCTAGGCCGGATCAGAATCCGAATTTAGCCACGAACACCCACCCGTGCCTAAGCCGTCTCTCCCATATCAGACAAGAGCCCCATGAGACAGTACATCGCTACTGGGCCAAATTCCTCCTTGTGCTAAATAAGCTCAAGGACTGTCGTGAGGAGGACACGGTCTCACTTTTCTGCAAAAACTATACGGACAAAGGAATCCTTAATGCTATAAGTCGCCATGACGTAGTACACCTTGCTGACTTGGCAACCATAGTACAGAAATAATGTGCGATGGAAAGCGCCTGGAAACCCAAACAAAATTTTGGGATAGCCCGGCTCTCACCAAAACATTTGTTCGAGCTAAGCGGGCGAACTCTCATAGGTCGGCTGATCCAATCCCCAAGAAGTCGAAGCCCACCCCAGGGCGTGGAATCGTATTGGAAGAATGGCTCAATGGGCCATGTAAACTCCACAGTACACCGGACACAACACCAACCCATAGCCTTAGGGCATGTTGGATACTCCGGTAGGTAGCAAAAAGTGGTGAGGATCTCCTTGTAAGCCATAAAGCAGAACAACATCCCGCCAAAGAACACAATACGGTACTAACAGTCTTCAAGACTTTCGCCTCAAACAATAGGCGCAAGCGAGCTCATCGGAGCCCTGCTGGAATCTGTCATGTGGTAAAAATAAATCCGTGGAACGACACTGCTATAACTTTCAATGCAAGTGACGAACCTCAATCCCAGGCCGTCCGGGCACCAGCCGCTCTGGTCCTTAGCCCAATAGTGGACGGATTTTGGCTCACTAAAGTACTCATGGATGGCGGAAGCGGATTAAACTTGATCTACGAAGAAACACTCAAAAAGATGGAAATTGATAAAAGCCGCATTGAACAAAGCAGCACAACCTTCAGGGGAATTATCCCTAGTCTGGAAGCATGGTGTGCAGGAAAAATCACACTCGATGTGGTATTCAGCACCCCGGAGAATTACAGGTCCGAGGAAATCACATTCCAAGTGGCTCCTTTCAGCAGCGGATACCACGCCCTTCTAGGGCGGGACGCGTTTACGAGCTTTCAACCTATACCCCATTACGGGTACATGAAGCTTAAAATGCCCGAACCCAATGGAATCATCACTCTAGCCAGTGATCCGGACGTTGCACTCCGTGCCGAAAACAAAACCACAGCACTAGCCTTGGAAGCATTATCCGAAGCTCTAGCAGCCGAAGAATTAACAACACTGCGTGCCACCGTGGACAGGGACAACGTGATACTCGACAAGCGACCCAAGTCCACCTCATTTAAACCCGCAGACGAGATAGTCAAATTCCAAGTCCATCCAACGGACCCCACGAAGACAGCTTCCATCGGGACACAGTTGAGCCCCGCAATGGACGCTGCACTACAAGACTTCTTACGCGAGAATTGGGACATTTTCGCCTGGCACCCATCGGACATCCCATGTAGATTGGCTGAACACAGCCTCAATATACTAAAAGGATACAAACCTGTCAAGCAGACTCTAAGGCGGTTTTCAGAGCCCAAACGACAAGCCATGGGGGAAGAGCTAGCCAAGCTACTCGAGGCTGGACTCATCAGAGATATCAAGCATCCGGATTGGCTAGCAAATCTGGTAATGGTACCAAAGAAGGACAAATCCTGGCACCTATGCGTCGACTTCAAAGACCTCAACAAGGCTTGCCCCAAGGATCCCTTTCCCCTCCCTCGCATCGATCAAATCATCGATGCCACAGCAGGACACGACTCGCTGTGTTTCCTCGATGCATACTCTGGATACCATCAAATAAAGATGGCAGAGTCCGACCAAGCTGCCACAGCTTTCATAATGCCATATGTCCCTTTCTGCTTCAACACTATGCCTTTCGGGCCTAAGAATGCCAGCGCAACCTATCAACGCATGATTCAAACATGCCTAGAAAAGCAAATCGGCAAAACAGTGGAGGCGTATGTGGACGACATGGTCATAAAAACAAGACACGTCGAAACCCTAATAGATGACTTGAGGCTTATGTTCGATAACCTCCAAACATACGACATCAAGCTGAACCCGGAAAATGCGTTTTCGGTGTCCCCTCTGGAAAACTGCTGTGCTTCATTGTTTCCAATAGAGGAATTGAAGCGAATCCGACAAAAATCCGAGCTCTGTCGCAGTTGGATACCAACAGACCTCAAGCACATCCAGAAACTAGCTGGATGCATGGCTGCTTTGAGCCGCTTTATCTCTAGGTCAGGAGAAAAGGCATTACCTCTTTACCACCTTCTTCGGCGCACCGAACACTTTGTGTGGACGGATGCAGCCGCGGCCGGACTCGACGAAATAAAGACCTTATTGTCCAATAATCTAGTCCTAACAACGCCAAATATCGGCGAACCCATGCTGTTGTACATAGCTGCAACAAATCAAGTTGTAAGCGCAGTGCTCGTCATTGAACGAGAGGTTGACGGATATAAATTCCCGCTACAGAAGCCGGTTTATTACGTATCCACGGTCCTCACCCCATGCAAATCCTAATACCCACACTATCAAAAAATAGCATACGCGGTCTTCATGGCATCCTGAAAGCTACGACACTACTTTCAAGAGTGTTCGATTACAGTGGCCTCCGAAGTACCACTCAACGATATAATAAATAACCGCGACGCTACGGGCCGGATCACTAAATGGGCCATCGAGCTCCTTCCGTTCGACATAACATACAAGCCACGGCGGGCCATCAAGTCGCAGGTACTAGCTGACTTTGTTGCCGAATGGACAGAAGCCGAACTCCCTAAAGAGTACAACGCATACTCTAACTGGATCATCCACTTCGACGACTCTAAAATGCTGGCCGGATTGGGAGCAGGTGTAGTCCTGACGTCTCCCACCGGAGACACGGTCCAGTACGTCCTCCAAATACTATGCACAGACTCCAACAATGCAGCCGAATACGAGGCTCTGTTGCACAGTTTTCGGATGGCAGTCTCTATGGGCATCCAACGCCTAGAAGTGCGTGGGGATTCAAACCTTGCAATATCACAAATAAACGGAGACTTTGATGCCAAGGATCCGAAAATGGAGGCCTACCGTAATGCCATCCTCAAAATGTCAGCTCGGTTCAAGGGGCTCGAATTCCACCATGTGGCTCAAGAAAACAATCAAGCGGCAGATATCCTCGCCCACATCGGCGCTAAAAGCGACCCTGTCCCACCTAACATATTCCTGGAAAGGCTGTTCAAGCCATCTGTGGTATGGGAAGGGGAGTCCGGCAATACTAGCATGGATCCGAATACATCCCCAGATTCCGAACTATCAGACATAATCGGAGGCTCTACCACCGAAATAACATCTTCGGCCCATGAAATCATGGTTGTAATCGCCCCGTGGACTAAGCCTTTCTTGGCCTACCTAAATAGGCAGGAGCTCCCCGAAGACCAAAATGAAGCACACTGCATCGTCCGACGTTCTAAAGCTTACAAAGTCCATGAAGGGGAAGTCTATAAGAAAAGTGCGACCAGAGTGCTCCAAAGGTGCATCTCTAAAGAGGAAGGGTGGCAACTCTTGGCTGAAATCCATGCCAGGCTGGGCGGGCACCACGTCGCGGCTCGAGCACTAGTCAGCAAGGCCTTCCGTACAGGCTTCTATTGGCCGACGGCCCAAGCAGACGCACAGGACCTTGTCCAACACTGCGTCGGTTACCAGCTCTGTGCCAATCAGAGACATATGCCCCCTACCGCTCTCCAAACAATCCCCATAACTTGGCCCTTCACGGTCTGGGGGCTGGATATGGTCGGGCCTCTTAAAGGGGGAAGCCATAAGAGAAAATACTTATTGGTCATGGTGGACAAGTTCACCAAATGGATAGAAGCCAAACCAGTCAAAACAGCTGAATCCGGACCAGTAATAGACTTCATATCTGGGGTCGTACACCAATACGGTGTCCCCCATGGCATCATCATTGATAATGGCTCAAAATTCACAGCCGATGAAGTGAAAGCTTGGTGCGGCAAAATGGGCATTAAGCTTGACTACGCTTCCGTCTACCATCCTCAAACAAACGGCCAGGTCGAACGGGCAAACGGTCTCATCATGAGCGGCATCAAACCCAGACTAGTGTGATCCTTGTCAGGACCCCGATCCTGAGTCACAACGATCTAGCATGTAACACATCATATCACTTTGCGGCCTCACGCACGGTATTCCCACGGGTGCCACCTTACCTGGCCCGGGACCGTTTGCGCCTTTTGGCTCACGTATATGATAGTGCCGCTAGCATCCATATGACAAAGAACTCGGGCTGACATGGCTAGTCGTGAACCCAAAGTGGCACTAACTTACAGGGACATGCATACATGACCCAACAACGAACGTGTCGGTCATCAGCGAGTGAATCCGGGCTGTAGAAACTGGGCTAGCAGGACTCCGATAAACCGGGTTGTAGCAGACTAACAGGACTCCGGTATCCATCGCGTGACATTTCCCCGAAGGGACAGACACAGGAACGAAGAAGGACACATGCTGTCCAGCCTAAGTGTTCCGGAGCAGTAGCAAGCTACCATGGCTCAGTGGAAGCACTAGGAGACATTTCCCGGTAAAATAGGCTACTAAGGATAAACAACTAGATAGTCAGATCCCACACATACCAAGCATTTCAATAACATACACACAATATGCCCGATATGTGCAAATACAACATGGCATCACAACATGACTCTACGACTCAAGTATTTATTCAATAGGCTCCGAGGAGCGAGATATTACAAACATGGGTCTCATGACCCAACACTCAGAGCATACAAGTCAAAGCACAAGCGAAAGCTTAACATGTCTGAGTACAGACATCTACAAATGAAAAAGGCTAAGAAGCCTGTCTATCTACCAGATCCTGCCGAAGGCACAAGATCGTAGCTGAGGTAACAAGCTAAACGTCGAAGTCCACGCGGTACTACTAGAGAGACTGAAGTCTCTCTGCAAAAACATAAATTAAGCAACATGAGTACAAATGTACCCAGCAAGACTTACATCAGAACTAACTACATATGCATCATTATCAACAAAGGGGGTGGTGGGGTTTAACTGCAGCAAGCCAGCTTTGACTCGGTGGCTATCCTGAACTACGACTGCAAGTAACACTTTTGAGGTGGCGCACACGAGTCCACATATTCACCATATCAATACACCACTATGGATCCGCTCCCGTCTCCCTACGAGAACGCCATTCATAGCACTCACGCTTATCTTGAGTATTTTAGAGTATCCACTTCAAGTTATCTATGAACTGTACAGGCAACCCAGAAGTCCTTTACCGCGGACACGGCTATTCGAATAGATCATATTAACCCTGCAGGGGTGTACTTCTTCACACACGCTCTCACCACTTACCGCCGTTTACACGACATGTACTCGGCAACCTTCAAGCGGAAGCCCAGCGAGGGTGTCGGCCACGACCTGACTAACCACACAAGTCTCTCGTCCAGGTTTATCGCCTATTCGGGTTCCATCCGCAAGGAGATCCGGCCGGGGTGTCGCTCATGGCCCCAAACGATGTGTGCAGGGTTCCCAAGCCCACCTCGACGAGTGGATCTATGCTTGGTACACCGTGCCACCGTGCCTAGTCTGTCCCAAGCCCACCTGTACCGGGTGCCACTTGGTAGACTACTAACACTACCTACAAACACCAGAAACTAGTTGCAACTCCTGGACAGAGATCAAGTTGATTAATAAGTCGAGAGAGCTTGGAGCGCCCGGAGCCCAATGTGTGGTAGTAACTGTTCATGGATCACAAACACAAAACCCAGTTCCTGAGGACGGCTGCAATGAGACAACCCACCATGTACTCCTACATGGCCTCTCACCGCTACCTTTACCAAATCGTGTTCACACACTTGGCTCTCAACAGTAGGACATGTTCACCACATTCCAATTCATCCCCGATGAATCAGACCTGACACAATTCTAAGCAATAGCAGGCATGACAAACAAGCATGAATGAGTAGGCACATCAGGGCTCAAACAACTCCTACTCATACTAGTGGGTTTCATCTATTTACTGTGGCAATGACAGGTCATGCAGAGGATAAAGGGGTTCAGCTACCGCAGCAAGTAACAGATGAATCATTGTTGTCCTAATGCAGTAAAAGAGAGCAGGAGCGAGAGAGGGGGATTGTATCGGAATGAACAAGGGGGTTTTGCTTGCCTGGCACTTCTGAAGATAGTAATAGTTCTTCATCGGTGTCATCGAACTCATCATCGGAACCACGTCTATCGAGAGAGGACAAACACCGGCAAACAAGGAAGAGCACAATCAATGCAATGCACAATATGATGCATGATCATGACATGGCAACATGCTGTTGATTGAGCTAATGCAACTAACAACAAGTTAAATGGAGTTGGTTTGAACACTAGGTTCAAATTCAAACTCCATATGTGATTTCTTAAATGCCATTTAATTGAATTGTCCTAAACAGTACTCATAAGTTGTTCTAACATGCATGAAACCAGTACAGATGGATAGATTGGATTTTTCTGATCATTTTTCATATATAAATTATTTCATTCTGAGTTACGGTTAAATTACTATGATTTTTAGAAGTTTTAGCTATTTTCTGAAATAAATAAATCGTTTAGATTTACTTAAAATCCAGAAAAGGGGTTTATTGCGTCAGCACTGCGTTAGGGTGACGTCAGAGGTCAACGGGGACGTCCAGGTCAAACTGACCAGTGGGTCCCGCGTGTCAGTAGCTAATTAGACTAACTAATTTTGATTAAACCTAAACTAGGTTAATTAGCAGAGGGCCCCACCTAGTCAACTAAGTCAGCGGGGTCAAACCCGCCGGTCAACGGGTCAAAGCCTGTCGGCGTTTAGCCGCTGGCGAGGCCTGACGCGGCGGCGTGCTGCGGGTTTTGCCCACATGGATTCATTTGCTACGCGGAGAGCAGCTATGAGCAGCTGGTGCTCGCCCGCATCCAGCTGTGGTGATGGCTTGGCCGGGGAGTGGCCGGAGCATCGTCGGCGACGAGTTTGGCAGAGGCCGAAGCTCGGGCCAGCTCGTGCGCGTGGCTACAGTGGCCTAGGCGGTGTGGCGCTAGCATCTACGGCTCCTACGCGTTGCGGGGAGTGTGACAGGAACAAGCCCGTGACCAAATGGTCACCGGAGCAGCGCCGGCGACGGAAACGGCGATGGTGACGAGGAAGCAGCGTGTCCGAGGCCGGGAGAATCGTCGAGGAGGAAGAGGCAGGTGAGGCGGAGGTCGTGGGCTAGTTGGCTTGGCATGGGGATGCTGGTGGCCGCAGCAAAGGCGAACGACGGCGACGATGGTCCTCGAGCGTCGCGCGAGAGAGCGAGGGAGAGAGGCAGGGGGCGAATGAGGTGTCCACGGGGTCGGGGCGACGACGTGGAGATCATCCAGGTGTCCAGGGGCGTGGACGGCAAGCAGGTGGCGTCGTGGCGAGCTCATGCTCTCCGGCGTCACCTCTGTGCCTGCCTGGTGAGGAAGAAGCAGCTGGCTGGCATGGGCCAGCACAGTGCTGGGCCTGCCAGGTGGGCCGGCCAGGTAAGTGGCCCAGGTAGGTGTTCTCTCTCTCTCTTTTCTAAATTGTTTCTGTTTTCTATTATTCTGTAGTCTTTCGGGCTTTATATAAAATACTTAAACGGATCCAAAAATCATAAAACTAATCATGGCTACTGTTTAGAATATATCCAATAGTAAACATTTTAGTTTATGATTATTTGAGCATTTAAAATATTTTATAGCATTTAAATGCCCAAATGCAAATAGAGTATGATTTAATTCAGAGCCCAATATGTCCTGCAAAAATATAAACCATTTTTGGTAGATGCTTACACCTCAAACCAGAAATGTTGAACATTTTTAGAGGGCATTTTGAGTTCAATGAAAAAGATTTTATTTTGACCCTAGTTGAATTCATTTGGTGCTAGGGTTTAAGCATCCCCATTTCAAGTTTTCAAAAGAATTTAAACATGATGCATGGAAGCTAAAACAAAGACAAGCAAGGCCTGAACTGGGGATGTGACAACTCACCCCCACTAAACAAGAATCTCGTCCCGAGATTCAAGCATGAGGTAAAAAGACAGAGGGGACACAAAGCTAACATGATCTTCATGATCCAATTGCCCTTCTCGAAGATGTTGATTCATTGCTCCAATTGATCTTGACGTCTTTGCTTTTGAGAACTTCATCAACACGAGGACAACAGAAGAAACTCTACAGGAATCGATCTCCATGAAGATCGAGCGACTCATGACCAACTCATGGAGTGAGACGTATTAACATCTCTCGAGTTGGGACACAAAACATACAATAAGTTGGATGGAAAGAGACAGATGCTAAAGGTTCAAATTGGTAGGCAACACTTCCACGCTTATACAGATGGTGAGTATGGATCAAAGTAGCGAGGAGATAAGTTGCCATGGTACCATAACGAGACATCTTAGAGGAGGTGACTTGTGGAGATATCCCCTTAAGTGGCAAAAAGAATTACCTTTGATTCAGAAATCATTGAAACTCTCTATATCAGCCTAAGGCAAATCACAGCAATCGTTTGGCAGAGTTCGAAGGAATGGCATACCCAGACTAGAATGGATGATGTGGATTACCTTGTTGAAGACAACGCAATGGATGATTTTGCTTATCATCGGAAATGGATGGGACCCATGGTAGAATGGCACAATGGTGGTGCAAGATGGGAACAAAATGCAAATGCTGGGAATGATTCTGGTAACTGGGGAGGAACCCCATCAGTAGAGAGTGAATCCACTGTTTGAAAGGGTTATAGCATAACCGAGGAATCTGAGAGCACTATGTAATTAATGCCAATGATAAAACCTAGCACTTACGCGTGCTCTCAAGAACTTGAGCATTTCCATATTCATCAAGGTTTTACCAACATCCGTGTCAAAGATCCTGGCAACACAACGTACTACCATGATGAATATCGGTGGAGGATGCAGATGCAAAGGAAAGATAACACTTTCTTAGATTTCACCTTAGCGAGGCCAAGGGAACAAAATCTGGATGATCGACCGAGAGACATTTAGCACTCCACTTCTAATGTTCTCCTTGATGTGCTAGCGTAACCCATTCATTGAAATGGTTTGGTATCTAGAACATCAAGTAACAGGTCGGACTTCAGGAGCTCAAGAATCCATAAGGAATAACTACGGAGGTAAATCCCGCGAAATCCTTATGGGGAGGTGGCCAACTTCTTCAATCAAGATACTACAATAGTAGGTCTTCCGGCTGGGTGTATTGGCCACGACTTCCACTTTACCGGTTATCGAGAGACCAATATTATAGTTCTTGAGAAATGTTCCAACCATCATATCTGCCTGAGATTCAGATCTGGTTGGTGTCAGAATATTTCATACTCATCAAGTCTAGAAAGAAAAATGAAAGTTTGCAACACAAATAGACGAGATGATGTTGCGAGATTCTCAGGGAATGAACTACGATAGCAAGCTCCAAAACATGAGCTGGTTCTGCTACATACATGTGAACACGTTGTCCAAGACAAGCATGACCACGTAGTAGTCTTATAATGAAACACTACCGAGTTCAGGTGGGGAACCATCATCAAGGATTTCGAAGTCTTTACGCGTGCTAGACTTCTTTTCCTTGAACAAATCAATCAGTGGCTTAGTGTGCTACGGAGTTCATATGGAACGAAGATGATCAGTCTAACAGACCACATAATACTTTGCACGTGCATGACTGACTTGGGATGATTCCGGAGGAGGTAAAATAAGCCTTCTCAAACTCATGGCGGCAGCTTGCATCAAATGCACATGAATTAGAGGGACTCACTTCTTTCGTCCAAACATATGCTTCACGAACGGGTCATGAAGATAACGCTTATAAAAGTTTCCAATACTAGCTGGATGTTCAACACAGATCATGAAGAAAAAGACAATGTTGCGGATGGGCTCAACAACAATTCATCCAGGTTTCCATATAGTTGGAGTTCCACAATTGTGTGAACACGGTGATAGCATTGGTCAGACCAAAGGATGTAATGGTGTATGCTCGAGGAATCAACCACGAGTAAGACAACATTACGAATATCGTTGGTTCTGATTTGATTTGACGATAGCCCACACTCAAATCGAAATTTTGATGAGACAATAGGTCCAACAACTGATCACAGGGACCAATCGATGAACATATCATCCTTCTTCAACACACATACAAGATATCCCTTAAAATGAACTAAGTCGGACAAGCTTTTATCTTCCAACTCTCCAAGTTGTTGTCCAGCTTAACCAACTAGCTCAGGGGTATCCAGCACAGATTCTTAGAGAAGGGGTGGTTACAAGAAACCAACTTGATCACGAGCTCAACATAGCGGTCAGGTGACAACCTGGTAATACTTCCGAGAAGATATTCAGAACATCACGAACCACCGATATGTTACTACGCTCGAGAACAATCTTGCTTTTCAGAGCAAGACGATATGATCAACAGAGCAAGGGTTTGAATAATCCTAACTCATTGATCGAAGAGTGCACCAGAAATAAAAACTAGGTAGCACAATCAGTCTTAGAATGAGGGTTCAATAACCAACACGCTAAGAATGAAATTGTTTTCCATTTAACTACCAAGCATCAAGGTTGCTAGGAGTATTGATTTCACACATCACGATTCACTTGTCGGCATTCCGGTTACAAGAACACGGAACCGAGGAATGAACAATGATGGCAAGAAGTATCACTAAATCAAGAATTCATAAGAGGTGGTGCAATTCTCATGACATTCTTGATATAAAAATGGCAATACTTCAAGGTAGACAGACCAAAAGCTGGATTGGCATTTTGATTTGCGGATTACAACTGCTTTGGCCCAATCCTGGATGTGGATTGGTTCTGGAGTTTGTTTCTTCTAGTCATTCCGGAATAGGATGGCTTGACAGACCACAAGAGTAATAGACATCGATGAATGAATGCACACATACTCTTGACTATCAATTGATAGACGAGGGTCAGAAGACAACTAAAGAGGGACAACTCAAAGGAACATACGATTTTCTGAGTTGTGGATGCATGGTTTAGCATGTCGAACGAAGTTCAACATATTTCTTCCGGATAACCCATGCAGAAAGGTAGAACTGGCAGAGCCACAATATATAATGGAGAACTCATCGAGGATATTCCTGTTATGATCTTTTGATCCAACAAACTTCTGCCATAAAGTGGTTCATAGTATTTGGAAGAAGGAAATACCACGAACTTCGAGGACTATCAGAAAGGTTACTAATAACCTAAGGGAGCTAGCAATTACTATCAACATGAAGTAAGTAGGGTGAATCTCGGGTTCAAAACCCAGAAGTGAAATGCCTACTAACTAAGTGGCATCACGGGATGCTTTCAAGGATGACGGCCAGAATGATCACACTGGGAACACAAAACATGGCTAGACTACTAGATGATCCCCTGAGACACCTAGGGTCATAATAATAACTCCAACATAAATGTCGAGGCAATAGAGCACCTCAACTCACTGATTAGTGTGGTTAACCTGGCATAGAAGAACATCGAAACCAGAGGGAAAGGATTTTGCAAGTGCATCAGATTGTTTAGAAACCTGGGATGACTCGGTCAGCATAACAGCTGTAAATGCTCGAAAAGATTTGAGACATGCTACAAAAATGGTGGCATAGCCACTCAGAAGCACAATATCAAGGTTTCGAGATCAACAGTTAACATACGAAAGTAGTAGAAACTGAACTAGGGCTTAAGTCCAACAATCTTATAAGTCTATGGATTAGTAACACGTGATCCTAATAGAAAGAAGAGAAGGCCTAGTTCCTTAACCCCGTAGGAAAGATAAGATGACTTAGATCAGAAGGCATAAGGGATAAGGAGTAAAAAGAGTCTTACATTCCATCCCACAATCAATTCCCTTATATAACTAAAGAATTTCTAGACTCAACTTCGACCAGTTTGGCTTGGTAATCCTACAGGCAGTCAGGCTCTGATACCAAAGCTGTCAGGACCCCGATCCTGAGTCACACCGATCTAGCATGTAACACATCATATCACTTTGCGGCCTCACGCACGGTATTCCCACGGGTGCCACCTTACCTGGCCCGGGACCGTTTGCGCCTTTTGGCTCACGTATATGATAGTGCAGCTAGCATCCATATGACAAAGAACCCGGGCTGACATGGCTAGCTGTGAACCCAAAGTGGCACTAACTTACAGGGACAGGCATACATGACCCAACAACGAACGTGTCGGTCATCAGCGAGTGAATCCAGGCTGTAGCAACTGGGCTGGCAGGACTCCGATAAACCGGGCTGTAGCAGACTAACAGGACTCCGGTATCCATCGCGTGACATTTCCCCGAAAGGACAGACACAGGAACAAAGAAGGACACATGCCGGCCAGCCTAAGTGTTCCGGAGCAGTAGCAAGCTACCATGGCTCAGTGGAAGCACTAGGAGACATTTCCCGGTAAAAGAGGATACTAAGGATAAACAACTAGATAGTCAGATCCCACACATACCAAGCATTTCAATAACATACACACAATATGCCCGATATGTGCAAATACAACATGGCATCACAACACGACTCTACGACTCAAGTATTTATTCAATAGGCTCCGAGGAGCGAGATATTACAAACATGGGTTTCATGACCCAACACTCAGAGCATACAAGTCAAAGCACAAGCGGAAGCTTAACATGTCTGAGTACAGACATCTACAAATGAAAAAGGCTGAGAAGCCTGTCTATCTACCAGATCCTACCGAAGGCACAAGATCGTAGCTGAGGTAACAAGCTAAACGTCGAAGTCCACGCGGTACTACTAGCGAGACTGAAGTCTCTCTGCAAAAACATAAATTAAGCAACATGAGTACAAATGTACCCAGCAAGACTTACATCAGAACTAACTACATATGCATTATTATCAACAAAGGGGGTGGTGGGGTTTAACTGCAGCAAGCCAGCTTTGACTCGGTGGCTATCCTGAACTACGGCTGCATGTAACTCTTTTGAGGTGGCGCACACGAGTCCACATATTCACCATATCAATACACCACTATGGATCCGCTCCCGTCTCCCTACGAGAACACCATCCATAGCACTCATGCTTATCTTGAGTATTTTAGAGTATCCACTTCAAGTTATCTATGAACTATACAGGCAACCCAGAAGTCCTTTACCGCGGACATGGCTATTCAAATAGATCATATTAACCCTGCAGGGGTGTACTTCTTCACACACGCTCTCACCACTTACCGCCGTTTACACGACATGTACTCGACAACCTTCAAGCGGAAGCCCAGCGAGGGTGTCGGCCATGACCTGACTAACCACACAAGTCTCTCGTCCAGGTTTATCGCCTATTTGGGTTCCATCCACAAGGAGATCCGGCCGGGGTGTCACTCACGGCCCCAAACGATGTGTGCAGGGTTCCCAAGCCCACCTCGACGGGTGGATCTACGCTTGGTACACCGTGCCACCGTGCCTAGTCTGTCCCAAGCCCACCTGTACCGGGTGCCACTTGGTAGACTACTAACACTACCTACAAACACCAGAAACTAGTTGCAACTCCTGGACAGAGATCAAGTTGATTAATAAGTCAAGAGAGCTTGGAGCGCCCGGAGCCCAATGTGTGGTAGTAACTGTTCATGGATCACAAACACAGAACTCAGTCCCTGAGGACGGCTGCAATGAGACAACCCACCATGTACTCCTACATGGCCTCTCACCGCTACCTTTACCAAATCATGTTCACACACTTAGCTCTCAACAGTAGGACATGTTCACCACATTCCAATTCATCCTCGATGAATCAGACCTGACACAACTCTAAGCAATAGCAGGCATGACAAACAAGCATGAATGAGTAGGCACATCAGCGCTCAAACAACTCCTAGTCATGCTAGTGGATTTCATCTATTTACTGTGGCAATGACAGGTCATGCAGAGGATAAAGGGGTTCAGCTACCGCATCAAGTAACAGATGAATCGTTGTTGTCCTAATGCAGTAAAAGAGAGCAGGAGTGAGAGAGTGGGATTGTATCGGAATGAACAAGGGGGTTTTGCTTTCCTGGCACTTCTGAAGATAGTAACAGTTCTTCATCGGTGTCATTGAACTCATCGTCGGAACCACATCTATCGAGAGAGGACAAACACCGGCAAACAAGGAAGAGCACAATCAATGCAATGCACAATATGATGCATGATCATGACATGGCAACATGCTGTTGATTGAGCTAATGCAACTAACAACAAGTTAAATGGAGTTGGTTTGAACACTAGGTTCAAATTCAAACTCCATATGTGATTTCTTAAATGCCATTTAATTGAATTGTCCTAAACAGTACTCATAAGTTGTTCTAACATGCATGAAACCAGTACAGATGGATAGATTGGATTTTTCTGATCATTTTTCATATATAAATTATTTCATTCTGAGTTACGGTTAAATTACTATGATTTTTAGAAGTTTTAGCTATTTTCTGAAATAAATAAATCGTTTAGATTTACTTAAAATCCAGAAAAGGGGTTTATTGCGTCAGCACTGTGTCAGGGTGACGTCAGAGGTCAACGGGGACGTCCAGGTCAAACTGACCAGTGGGTCCCGCGTGTCAGTAGCTAATTAGACTAACTAATTTTGATTAAACCTGAACTAGGTTAATTAGCAGAGGGCCCCACCTAGTCAACTAAGTCAGCGGGGTCAAACCCGCCGGTCAACGGGTCAAAGCCTGCCGGCATTTAGCCACCGGCGAGGCCAGACACGGCGGCGTGCTGCGGTTTTTGCCCAAAGGGCTTCATTTGCTACGCGGAGAGCAGTTACGGGCAGCTGGTGCTCGCCCGCATCCAGCCGTGGTGATGGCTTGTCCGAGGAGTGGCCGGAGCATCGTCAGCGACGAGTTTGGCGGAGGCCGAAGCTCGGGCCAGCTCGTGCGCGTGGCTGCAGTGGCCTAGGCGGTGTGGCGCTAGCATCTACGGCTCCTACGTGTTGTGGGGAGTGTGACGGGCACAAGCCCGTGACCAAATGGTCACCGGAGCAGCGCCGGCGACGGAAACGGCGATGGTGACGTGGAAGCAGCGCGTCCAAGGCCGGGAGAATCGTCGAGGAGGAAGAGGCAGATGAGGCGGAGCTCGTGGGCTAGCTGGCTTGGCATGGGGATGCTGGTGGCCGCAGCAAAGGCGAACGACGGCGACGGTGGTCCTCGGGCGTCGCGCGAGAGAGCGAGGGAGAGAGGCAGGGGGCGAATGAGGTGTCCACGGGGTCGGGGCGGCGACGTGGAGATCATCCAGGTGTCCAGGGGCGTGGGCGGCAAGCAGGTGGCGTCGTGGCGAGCTCGTGCTCTCCGGCGTCACCTCTGTGCCTGCCTGGTGAGGAAGAAGCAGCTGGCTGGCATGGGCCAGCACAGTGCTGGGCCTGCCAGGTGGGCCGGCCAGGTAAGTGGCCCAGGTAGGTGTTCTCTCTCTCTCTTTTCTAAATTGTTTCTGTTTTCTATTATTCTGTAGTCTTTCGGGCTTTATATAAAATACTTAAACGGATCCAAAAATCATAAAACTAATCATGGCTACTGTTTAGAATATATCCAACAGTAAACATTTTAGTTTATGATTATTTGAGCATTTAAAATATTTTATAGCATTTAAATGCCCAAATGCAAATAGAGTATGATTTAATTCAGAGCCCAATATGTCCTGCAAAAATATAAAGCATTTTTGGTAGATGCTTACACCTCAAACCAGAAATGTTGAACATTTTTAGAGGGCATTTTGAGTTCAATGAAAAAGATTTTATTTTGACCCTAGTTGAATTCATTTGGTGCTAGGGTTTAAGCATCCCCATTTCAAGTTTTCAAAAGAATTTAAACATGATGCATGGAAGCTAAAACAAAGACAAGCAAGGCCTGAACTGGGGATGTGACAATCCTTGATAGAGTCGGACACGCACTGGGTCGAGGAGCTCGACTCCGTACTCTGGGGGCTACGGACCACTCCGAATTGCACCACCGGATATACACCATTTTTATGGTGTACAGCGCGGAAGCAGTACTACCCTGTGACATAATACATGATTCGCCACGCGTACACATGTACGAAGAGAAGGAAGCCGAGTTAGATTGGCAGGATAACTTGGACACCCTGGAGGAGGAGCGCGACGTTGCAAAAGCCCGCTCCATATTCTATCAGCAACAGGCTCGACGATACCAAAGCAGAGAAGTGCGGGCCAAAACTTATAATATTGGCGAGCTCGTTCTACGCCTACCGGAGAAGAAGAAAGACAAGCTCAAACCCAAGTGGGAAGGTCCCTTCGTCATTGACAAAGTTCTCATTAGAGGAGCGTATCGCTTATGTAATGCATCCGATAACAGACTCGAGCCGAACCCATGGAATGCGGCCAGACTCCGGAGATTCTACGCCTAGCGCCGAACTCAGTGTTCGTCTCCTTACCCCCTCCTTTTTAATTATGCTCCCTCCCTTTTCCTTTCTCGACCTTTTTCCTCTTCACACAAAGTATTTAATACAGTATGGACTCCCGGATCACTCCGGCCGCACTATGTGTGTAAGCAATACTTGGGGGCTTCCTATACGGAAGCTAAAAATAATTACTCTAATGGCTTTTTGCCCATCACATATGCATTTCTTTTTCCATATGTGCCTTTTCTTCACCATTATATGCATCGATATGACTTAAGATGTGGCCAAGCTGGGTTGCCTGGCTCTTGTGTTCATGCCCTACGTTCCCGTTAATTAGGCTAGGGCATAAGGGGAGCACCTGTGCGATTGTTACTGCCGGTTCAGCCGGATGTGTACCTCAGACTGGGTGAAACCGAAAGCTAGCGTCCTTAAGAGAATATTCGGTCGGTGAACAAAAGATGTATTCGTTTATTACAACACAAATCCCCAAAAGTTTTGTATCCTGCGCCTTTGTTCGCAGTCCGGGTATGTGCATTGCCGCATGCGTACCCAGGGAAAGGAACCCCTAACGGAACTATTATCCCTGGAAGATGTTTCTTACTATCCATGTAATATAACATAACTAGTTGGGTACTTGTCTTTTCAAGCACTTATGACCCCTACGCCTGGTTTCCACGCATACCCCGGTTCTGTATAACTGAGCGGGTATTTGGACACACCCTGGGCTGTAGGATCCGGGGGCTGAAGCGAAAAGGTCCGCCATGACAAATGATTTTAATCCGGCTAGGGACTACTTATGTCCATTGAATTACACAGTCACTTGGACTGACTATATTCCTCCTCTATACCATCCAACAGGCTATCTAGCTTACAATCCTGTTGAGAATACTTTGCGTCTAACGCTACCTGGTCATACACCAGACTCACGGGAATTTCTTGCCCATCTGGCCCCGCCGGTCCAACTTCGGCCATATGGTTCGGGTCCATCTTTGTGTAGCGCGTCTTCACCATAGCCCAGGCTTCTCTTGCACCTTGCCGGCAGGCTGACACCATCCACAATCAGAAGCGCCGACGTGCTCCTTGCAACATATCCACAAGCCCCCCCATGCCATTCGGCAGGAAGCCTGATGGCCACAAGACCTGAGCAACGCCCTACATCACTTGCTGAGCTCTCTCGTGCAGTTGTGAGAGGTCTTGCAGCAAATCGCCTGCAGATGAGGGTATCTCCTCCTCAGGGCGGCCTGTTAACATTCCTGCAAGCAAAATTCTTTCAATATGCTTCTTCGCCAAGCTGCACTACATTTCGTCTAGGCACTTACCACAAATGCCGCGTCGAAGCCTCTTGTTTTCCTTCATGGAGTCCGCCAGCGGAGCACGGACGTCTTTTAATTCCACGTCCAGCCGAACATTGGCATCTTGAAGATTGTTCTTCTCCTGCCTAATTTGCGTAAGAACGCGCTCGCCAACCTTTAGCTGCCTTTGGAGATGCGGCTCGTCATCTCTTACGCCCTCCGGATTCACCCCGGGGTTGTCTGCATAATTTTTTGTTAGACTTTTCATACCAGCCACTTACTAACTGGTGCATCTTCGTACAATCGAGATAAATGTTACTAGACGAGGCCTTCTGGGATTCCTCTAACTTGGCAACCGTGGCCCTCAGCTCGGCCTTGCACTCCTCCAGCTCCCGAGACAATTGCTCATTCTTATCTACAAGGACCTGTGCATAAATTGATCCTTAAAACAGCTGTTCCAACCGTTTCAAGTCTCAGGGGCTACTACTATACATGCTTATCAAACTTTCTTACCCGTATATCTTTGGCATACTGGTCCGTCGCTCGAGCAAGCCCGCCTTGAGCAGCTCGGATGTATGCGTCTCCCGAATTGAAAGCATTAAATGCCTCTTCGGAAAAAATGTTGTTGCGAAGTACGGCCCATCGGTGCAGGTGATTCATGGCGCTCTCTACTTCGGAATTCGTGGCAGAGAGCATATCTACGTCCTCTGTCAGAGAACTATGCGGCATCGGCCCCACGTCTGCCTCCTCTCTCGAAGCCGGTTCTGGAATCCGGCTGGTGGATGCATGATTGGTAGGATCCCTGGATATAGTCCGGCTACTCCTCTTCCTACCAGGACACGAAGGGCGTTGTTATACTTCAAATACAATAATTGCAAGACAGGTTTTTGCCTTACCTCTGTAGCGGCGTTTCGACCCTAACCGCCTTCCTCTTGAGCCTGCCCGATCCAGATGCCTGTGGCCGACGGGTCCCTAGGGGCTCGGCCCCGCGCTCCGACCGTCGTCTCTGTAGAAACATGACACTTCAGGGGTAAGGCATGGCATCACAAAGGAGTCCTCTTTGGAGGATAGGGCTTTCGGCTTGGCTTACACGCGACGTAGGTAGCAGTCCGAGATAATCAGTAGTAATAGCCACTGAGGCGCCATCGCAGCTCGCCCGATAAAATATCCCATTGACAAGCTCCACGGTCATATCCGGATCTTCTTAGAGTCCTGGATCCAGGCCCTTCCGGGGTCCTCTGGTTGTGGGGAAGGGCTGGAGATTCCTTCAACGACCCTCCTCAGTTCCTGCCCGGAAATATCGAGGCAGATAATCTTAGCAAAGAACGCCACAATAAGTGAAGCGGGGAAAGGAATGACGACTTACCCAGTTTCTGGGGTTGTACATGGAGAATCCATCCCGCAGTTTGATGTGAAGGAATTCTTCCTCTTCTCCTTTGTATAAGTCGGACAATATTCCTGCCAGAGCAGTGGCGGAGTCCGGACCCTTACGGCCACAGCGGGTGGCATCGTCTTCCCCGTTGAAGTGCCACATGGGCTTGCCCCGATATTGAAGCGGTTGCACTCCCCGCATTATACATATTGCCATAACCTCGACTATCATCGGTCCGGATTTGGCCAGTAAATTTATCCTGCTCATCAGGAAGTGTATTTCCCTGGTATCCTCCTCTTGGGGGCCTCGAGGGCGCCAACTTAGACGTGCCCTCGGCGGGGCGTTACTGAACTTGGGGAGACCTGTCCGGACTGGATCCAGAAGGGGAATGTCATCAATGTAAAACCACTCAGAAGGCCAGTTCTCTGGTGCCTTTTTGGGAGTGCCGGATAGGTATCCGGTCTCGGTAATGCGCCATACTTTGGCCTTGCCCACTTGACATAGGGATTCTCCCTGGTTGCGGGGGACAAGGCAGAACAGCTTCTTCCATAACCCGAAGTGAGCCTCGCAGCCTAGAAATAGCTCAAAAAGGGCGACATACCCTGCTATATGTAGTACGGAGGTAGGGGCAAAGTTGTGCAACTGGAGGCCGTAGAACTCTAGGAGCCCGCGAAGGAACGGGTGGATAGGAAACCTGACGCCCCTTAGCAGATGCGGGATGAGGCATATTCACTCCTCTGGAGACGGACTAGGAGATCCCTCCGCTTGTTCCCCGCCGTTATAAGTGGCTATTATGGCTCAGACGGGGACCATGAACGCTGGTGGGAGAAACCCTTGGGTTTGTAACTCTATCAAACGGCTATGAGGAACTGAACACTCTTCCCAGTCCCCCGGCTTGGAGCGAGGAGAGCGAGCAGAAGAGCCGCGACGACCGGCCATGTTGGAATGGTTTTTTCCGGAGCGCTCTGTTGGATGCTTACTCGAAGGGGAAGAGTGAGGTTTGGATATGAGAATCCCCCTCTCTTCAAATAGACGGTTGGCCCGAAGGATCGGGGTGGCAAATGCAAAAATGCCTCGGCTCCTTGCATTCGCTCGACACGTGGAGATGGTCATTATTGAGGCACTGAAGCCGAGGAGTACAACATTAATGAGAAGTCGGACACTATTCGTTGCAACAGGTACTTTGGAGTATTCGGAGAAGGAACCCGCCTTGCAATGCCGAAGACAAGACTGCGCGACGGACTCATCGTCATTGACGCCTGGTTCAGGGGCTACTGAGGGAGTCCTGGATTAGGGGGTATCCGGACGGTCGGACTATATACATCGTTCGGACTATTGGAGCATGAAGATGCAAGACTCAAGACTCCGTCCAGTGTCCGGATGAACTCTCCTTTGCTTGGAAGACAAGCTTGGCGATCCGAATATTGTATTTCCTTCCTTGTAACCGACTCCATGTAAACCCTAGCCCTCTCCGGTGTCTATATAAACCAGAGAGGTTGGTCCTTAGAAGCCCGATCACAATTACAATCATAACCATCATAGGCTAGCTTCTAGGGTTTAGCCTCTACGATCTCGCGGTAGATCTACTCTTGTACTACTCATATCATAAATATTAATCAAGCAGGAAGTAGGGTTTTACCTCCATCGAGAGGGCCCGAAGCTGGGTAAACATTGTGTCCCTTGCTTCCTGTTACCATCAGCCTGAGACGCACAGATCGGGACCCCCTACCCGAGATCCGCCGGTTTTGACACTGACACCCTCCACTCTCGTGGGGCCCTCGAGGCTCCCCCAACCGACTTCTTTCGCCTATATAAGCCTACGTACCCTAAAAACATCAAAACAGAAGATAGATCGGGAGTTCCACCACCGCAAGCCTCTGTAGCCACCAAAAACCTCTCGGGAGCCCATTCCAGCACCCTGCCGAAGGGGGAATCCCTCACTGGTGGCCATCTTCATCATCCTGGTGCTATCCATGACAAGGAGGGAGTAGTTCACCCTTGGGACTGAGGGTATGTACCAGTAGCTATGTGTTTGATCTCTCTCTTGGGTTCTCTCTCGTGTTCCCTCTATGGCACGATCTTGATGTATCGCGAGCTTTGCTGTTATAGTTGGATCTTATGATGTTTCTCCCCCTCTACTCTCTTGTGACGAATTGAGTTTTCCCTTTGAAGTTATCTTATCGGATTGAGTCTTTAAGGATTTGAGAACACTTGATGTATGTCTTGCCGTGCTTATCTGTGGTGACAATGGGATATTCACGTGATCCACTTGATGTATGTTTTGGTGATAAACTTGCGGGTTCCGTGACCTTGGGAATCTATGCATAGGGGTTGGCACACGTTTTCGTCTTGACTCTCCGGTAGAAACTTTGGGGCACTCTTTGAATTACTTTGTGTTGGTTGGATAGATGAATCTGAGATTGTGTGATGCATATCGTATAATCATGCCCACGGATACTTGAGGTGACAATGGATTATCTAGGTGACATTAGGGTTTTGGTTGATTTGTGTCTTAAGGTGTTATTCTAGTATGAACTCTATGATAGATTGAGCGGAAAGAATAGCTTCATGTTATTTTACTATGAACTCTTGAATAGATAGAACAGAAAGGATCACTTTGAGGTGGTTTCGTACCCTACCATAATCTCTTCGTTTGTTCTCCGCTATTAGTGGCTTTGGAGTGACTCTTTGTTGCATGCTGAGGGATTGTTATATGATCTATGTATGTTATTATTGTTGAGAGAACTTGCACTAGTGAAAGTATGAACCTTAGGCCTTGTTTCCTATCATTGCAATACCGTTTACGCTCACTTTTATCATTAGTTACCTTGCTGTTTCTATAATTTCAGATTACAAATACCTTTATCTACCATCCATATTGCACTTGTATCACCATCTCTTCGCCGTACTAGTGCACCTATACAATTTACCATTGTATTGGGTGTGTTGGGGACACAAGAGACTCTTTGTTATTTGGTTGCAGGATTATTTGAGAGAGACCATCTTCATCCTACGCCTCCCACGGATTGATAAATCTTAGGTCATCCATTTGAGGGAAATTTGCTATTGTCCTACAAACCTGTGCACTTGCAGGCCCAACAACGTCTACAAGAAGAAGGTTGTGTAGTAGACATCAATGGTCCCTGCGATCAAAGGTGATCGGGCAGGATGACCATGGGTTGAACTTTGGGGCGACTGGCTCTATCGCGTAGACATCCCTGAGCGCGCGCTTGCGCTTCCTCTTGGGGATATGGGTAGCGTATATCATGTTCAGTGTTTTAACTTGGGGGGGAAACTTATTCTGTCCCCCTGTGTTCGGTGGCCGAGGCTCCTCGTCATCGTCCTCGCTTTGCGACCCCTTCTCCTTGTTCTCGGCATTTAACTTGTCGGCCTATTTAAAAACCCAACACTCTCTGTTGGTATGATTGGCTGGTTTATCAGGAGTGCCATGGATTTGACATGGACGATCTTGTATGCGGTGCAAACTGGACGGGCCTGGATTGTTTCTTTTGTATGGCTTCTTCCGCTGACCGGACTTAGAGCCACTGAATCCGGCGTTGACCGCCGTGTCTTTGGTGTTATCACCGTTGTTTCGATGTTGTGTCTATTGCATCGGGGCTTGCCGTTGCTGTTTCTGGCTTCAGAAGTGCCAGGTTCGCTTGCATTGTTATTGCTACGGGCTAGCCAGCTATCCTCGCCCATGCAAAAGCGAGTCATAAGCATCGTGAGGGCTGCCATAGACTTTGGCTTTTCTTGGCCGAGGTGTTGGGCGAGCCATTCGTAATGGATGCTATGTTTAAAGGCCGCTAGGGCTTCGGCATACAGACAGTCGACGATCTGGTTCTTTTTAGTTAAGAACCTACTCCAGAATTTCCTGGCTGGCTCTCCAAGCTGTTGAACTATGTGACTTAAGTCATCGGCATCCGGAGGTCGGACATATGTGCCTTGGAAGTTGTCAAGGAAGGCATCTTCCAGGCCTTCCCAGCTGCCAATGGAGTTTTTAGGCAGACTGTTCAACCAGTGCCGAGCTAGTCCCTTGAGTTTTAGCGGGAGGTATTTGATGGCATGAAGATCATCACCGCGGGCCATATGAATATGGAGAAGAAAGTCCTCAACCCATACCGCGGGGTCTGTTGTCCCATCATATGACTCGATGTTCACGGGTTTAAACCCCTCCGGGAATTCATGTTCCATTACTTCATCAGTGAAGCAAAGAGGGTGTGCAGCGCCTCTATATCGGACCAAGTCGCGACGTAGCTCGGAAGGAGTTCGTCTGTGGTCTTTGGTCCGAGCATGGTTATGTTTATTATGTCTGGCCGGATGTCCATCGTCACGCATCGGGGCACGCCCCCGCGATCCATAGATCGATCTGGTCTGTCCTACTCTGTTTTCCAGGTCATGTCGCAGGTCATATGTGTATCCCTAAGCTGTTGTGTTTTTGTTTTTATGGCGAGGTAGTGCGGGCTGGTGTTTGGCTTGAGTTGCCGCCTTGTCACGGCCACGTGGTGGTCGGTCAGCCGCATTATTCGCCGGTAGGACGGGCTCCAGCACCTCGTCGTCGAATTGGGGTACCAATTTGCGCTTCGGGTAGCTTTTGGTTGGGCGCTCGAGGCCGTATTCCTTGGCTGCCAGGACATTAGTCCATCTATCGTTGAGTAGATCTTGATTAGTTTGAAGTTGCTGCTGCTTTTTTTCCAGGCTCCTTGCAGTGGCTATTAGCCGGCGCTTAAAGCGCTCCTGATCGATGGGCTCCTCAGGCACGATAAAGTCTTCATCACCGAGGCTCACCTCGTCCTCGGAGAGCGGAAGGTAGTTATTGTCCTCCGAGTGTTCATTCATGGCCTGTTCATCAGGGCTAACTCGCCCATCTTCCCGTTCGTCCTGTTTGGAGGTTGGCTCAATGGGGTCTTCATTGTCTTCGACATCGTCCGGAGTATTATTTTCTCCTGTGCCGGTATTGTTGCTTTTTCCCCAGCGTGGTTTAGAGCGGCGCCGCTGACGTTGGCACTTTGGCTGTATCTCAGGAGGTTTATCCTTGACTGGATCCTTCTCATTGTCATCGTTGTTCTCTTTGGGTGTATCCACCATGTATACGTCATACGAGGAGGTGGCTGTCCAGCACCCTGTAAGCGGTGGTTTCTGTGCCTGCTCCTCTCCGGCATCGTTGTCCATACCGTCGATGTCTTCAGAGTCATAGTCGAGCATGTCGGTTAAGTCTTTGACAGTGGCTATGAAGTGGGTGGTGGGTGGGAAACGAAATTCTCCGTCTTCAGCCTTCAATCTAAACCGGATATAGTTTGGCCGAGATTCTCCTGATAAGGAGAGGGCTCTTAATGAGTTTAGCACATCGCCAAAAGGCGAGTGCCGAAAGATGTCCGCGGAGCTGAACTCAACGATCGGCGCCCAATCAGGTTCGATGGGTGTGGATGCACGCGGTTCAGAACCTATGGACGGAGATGAATCTGAGGTTCCGGCGACACATGCTCCACTCAAGGTTGCATCTGTGTGCGGCTCTAACGCCGCTGAGTCTGCGGCTTCCGTGGCGGGGTTGAGCTTCCCGTCTTCGGGCGGTTCAATCTGCTCCGGATCTAGGGCCAGAGCAGTCACAGGCGTTGTCTCCTGGGCACGGTCTGATGACAGATTTAGGTCATGTTCATCGTGGTGGCAGGGAGCGGCTATCATGGGCTCGAATCCGTCGAAGATCATGTCATCGCGGATATCGGCAACGTAATTCAAGCTTCCAAGCCTGACCTGATGGCCAGGGGCGTAGCTGTCGATCTGCTCCAGATGGCCAAGCGAGTTGGCCCGCAGTGCGAAGCCGCCGAATACGAAGATCTGTCCGGGAAGGAAAATCTCCCCCTGTACTGCTGTCGGATTTCGGGTTTCGGCAGACCCTCAAGGTTCGAACTCTGGGGTGCACGCGGAGATCACACCCCCTGCCTACCCATGTCTCGTCGCCTCGCAAGGATCTAAACTACACGAAGAACAACACAGAAGACACGAGATTTATACTGGTTCAGGCCACCATTGTGGTGTAATACCCTACTCCAGTGTGTGGTGTGGTGGATTACCTCTGGGGCTGATGATGAACAGTACAAAGGAAGAACAGCCTCGCAAGGGGCTGTTCTTGGCTGGTGCGATGAACTGCTAGGGGAGTTCAGTTGCCTCTCTCTATATATATATATCAAATGCCTCTTGGTCGGGTCCAGATGCCTCTACCCTGGGGGTGGCTAGTCCTATTTATAGGCGGAGGCCCTGGGCCTCTTCCCAAATATTGAGCAGGAAGGGCGCCAACAATTGGCCATTTTGAAGGGGAACATCTAGTACACTTATCCTGATTAAAGTTGGTCCTTGCCTGCCAAAGGCCCTGACGATGACGCCGGCTTGGGCTCCATGATGACCTCCATCCTGTTGTCCTGCTGGTCTTGGTCTTGTTGCACCAAAATGGTTGCCTTTGCTTGATACTCTCGCCTGCGCTTGCCCCCTTTGCACCAAAGAGGAAACAAGGACTCTGCGCAGGCCGGCGCCCACTTGGCGCCCGCTTGTCCTTGGTCATCATGGCTTGCGTCATGAGCACCTCGCGAGGTACCCTACCTTGATATCTCCGCCTCCTCGCGAGCCGGCCTGACGAGGCCGTGCCCGAGGAAGCCTCCTATCGTCCGCCCCGCGATGCTTGGCCCCTCGCGAGGGTCTTGAGCATGTGTTGATGAAGATGGGATGTACTGGGCCACTCCTAGAGCCACACCGCAGGCCGCAGGCAGGCAAGTCTGGGTACCCCCGTTCCTAGAACACCGACAGTAGCCCCCAGGCCCAAGGCGCGCCTGGACTTGGCTTAGCAGAGAAGCGAAGGGGCAAGTGCAAAGCGCCGCGGGCCCCAATAGCCTGTGGCCTTGGGCGCCGCGCGGCGTTTGATTGGACGTGGGCGTCCTGGCCCCCCCATGACGCCTCGGCAACTGCACGAATTGACAAGTCCCTGCATGCAAAACGGTTCATGATTACCTGCGATCGTGGAGGCCGATGGTTGGCCTCCCTCGGCTATATGTACGGAACGGCGCGAACCCTTCCAGTCCATCTCCTCCTGTTATTCTCTGTCTTCTTCTTCGTCCTTGCCCTTTCCCGCGCCAATGGCACCGATCCATCGGTTTTCTGTCGAAGAGAAGGGGAAGGCCCCCTAAGAGGGTCCTGTCCCGCTTCCTCCGAAGAAACGGCCCGTCTCTTGCCACGGTGAAGGGGGTGCTTGGCCGGAGGTGTCGAGGCCGTGGTTCGAGCGGCCGCCGCCAGGATTCCCATTGCCCTTGTATGCCCGGATCGAGGGTCCTGAAGGCGCAGGCACCGAGCGGCACCGCCAGAGGCGCCGTCACCGCCGGCGGATCACGGCGGTGCGCGTCGTTCCTCCTAGAGTTCACGCCGAGGGCTCTTCTCGCGAGCTCGTGCTTCACGCCGCCATGCCTCCTCGGTCTTGGATTCGCCTCCCTCCTTCCTTCGCCTTTGAGATTCCACCAAGGGGGCCTATCGAGCTTTGGCTGCAGCATGCTGACTGCAGTACCCCTACGACCGAAGCGGAGGTCGAAGTCGTTGCTCCGGGCAGGGTCTACCTGACCCGTGGTTGGGGCGAGATCGCCCGGGTCGGCAGGACGGGTGGCGCCCTCATAATCCACCTCGAGTACGACGGCGCCTCCCTGATGTTCTTCAAGGTCTTGGACGCGGAGGGACGCCGGCTGGAGTGCTGCCCTGAGAGAGGCGGTCGGGGCCCTGCCGTGGCGAGGACTAGGCTCGTCGATCGCTTCCCCAGCAGCTCCTCAGGCAGCGAAGGCGTCGGAGGATCCAGCGACTCCGCCGAGCTCTTCGCGACTCTGGAGACGAGGGATGACAGCTACGAGCCCCCGAGCTTGCGTCGCTCTCAGGGCAGGGCGGGCACATCAGGCCGTCGTCGCCACTGATCTGTATGGGGTTGGCGCCCGTGGCTGACGGCCCACTATTGATGATGGCATATCTTGCGGAGGCGCGCGTAGTTTGGACTCTTTAAGATTTGCTCCTTTTTGTTCCCTACGAGGAATCGAAGAACACACCCCATGGGGGTTTGTAAGGTGCTTGTAGTTTCATTCGTTAATATGATCCTTATCGTGAAGCGGTGAGGGATGCTCGTCCCGTCTTAGCTTAGTTCCTCCTTTCGAACTTCGCGAGGACTTGACGCTCTGCGCTAACAGGTCCCGGTCCCAAGGCGGCTTCAGTCGTCGCTGGTATGCCAGGTCGCGATGTCGTGGTCAAGGCCAGTAGGTGAGCGGCCCGGGGTCCAGTAAGAGCCCCTGAGTCGCGATGCTCATGAGGTCCCCTTTAGCGCTCAAGCAGCCATCGTTCGGTGAGAAAGGAGTGAGACATTGCCAAAACGGAACCGCATTAGGTGCGGGGTTGGTGTTGCGATAGCTAGCATTTCCGGAGGGCGACTTATCTCGGGGGTCGGGAGTCACTCCTTGGCGCGGCGCCGGGCCGTGCGTTGACAGTTGAAGGATTGCCTGGCGAGGTCCCCATGTGCCTCTTCCCTCTTGCCTTTGTTCCCCCCCGTGCTCTACGTCCTCAGGTCCCAGCCCTCGAGCGAGCTCAGCTGTCGCTGGTATGCCAGGTCACGATGCCGTGGTCAAGGCCAGGAGGTAAGGGCTGGAGGGCCAGTAAGAGTCCATGAGTCGCGGTGCTCAGGTACCCCCCCCTTTAACGTGCAAGCGGTTCGCGCGGGCGAGAGCGAAGGAGACACTGCGGAGGCCTCGCCCGACGCTGCTCCTTAAAGCGATCCTGCGAGTTCATCACAAGGAAAATGAGAGTTTGCTGTTACAATTGTCGGCCAGCTGCTGGTTGCTCTGGGAGGGTGACGAGGCACTGAAGGCTTGGTGAGGTGGCGCCCTGCGGGGTTGCCGCGGCCAGAGCTCAGCCATCCAGGTTTGTCAATGTTGCAGGGACGGACCCATGCGCAAACGTCATGCCGTAAGGGAGCAGCTCCATCAGTTGGTGTCAATTGAGCGGGCGGTTAAGTCAAGCACGTTAACCACGAAGGAGCGAATCCATTTAGATAGGTGCAGAAAAAGGTGAACACCGCCTGGTCGGGCCTGAGCGGCTTGGGGATGATGCAGCCCGAGGGGCGCCCCCAATAAAGTAAGCTAAAAACATGAATCAAAGGGATACATATGCCGCAGGGAAGGGCCCACGCGGCCTAGGAATGATGCAGCCCTGGGGGGGTGCTCCCAGCTGAAAATGAAACTCGAAGGATGTCACCTGATAATGTTGAAGATGAAGGGATGCTGAAGTAGCGGACGGCGTGCGCTGCGGGAGACAATCTTCACGAGCCCCCAGGCCCAGGGGCCTCAGGAGGCTCTGGAGGCGCTGGTGGCTCCTCACGGACCATCTCCATCTCCGCCAGGACCGCGGAATGCCTGGCCACTTAAGCCTCCAGGATGCTCCTCATGAGGCGCTGACGCATAGCAGCTGCGTTCGGCAGGCCGTAAGGCATGCGAACATAGCTATGGGGTGGACCTTCGCGACGTCCCACGCATGAGGGCCAGATGCGCTCTTGAGAGGCGGCTCGGTTGAGTCCTGGTATGTTGATGCAGACGCGCAGCCCATCATCCTCGCCTGGATGGGGAGCTACGGTGGGTAAGCGGCGGCTGCCACTCATGACTCTTGACTCCTGCAGTTCCTGAATGATCTCGCTGACGAACTCCTGAGGGTTTGGCCCTCCTTGCCTTGCTCCTTCCTAAGGGAAACGTGCTTTGAAGCACGCCTCCAAGTGGTGCCCGAGCGCCTCCCTCGTGATCCTAGCAAAGTCGATGGCCCTCCAGGAGAGAGCCCCCGAGCCTTGCTCGATGAGGGCGCCGGGCGCGCCTTCCTATGCGACAGAAGGAGGTGCCCCCTGATCAGGCACAGACCCTAAGGGGCCTGCCTCTCGAGGGTTCGGGCCAGGTGATGTCTTCTTCTTCTTAGGAGCAGCCTCGGGAAGCCTCCCCCTCCTGTGATCTGGGTCTTCAATTGATGCGGCTTGGAAAGCACGTTCTAGAGAACACACAGCGTCTCTCTCTTCACAAGGCACCGTGATGACTCCACCGCTTCCTGGCATCTTGAGGACATTGTAGCCATGATGGGTCACGGCCATGAACTTGGCCAGGGCTGGGTACCCGAGGATGGCATTGTACGGCAGGCGGATGTGAGCGACGTCGAAGTCAATGAGCTCGGTGCGGTAGTTGTCGCACTTCCCGAAGGTAACAGGAAGGCGGACCTGCCCTATCGGAACCGTGGAACCATCAGTGACTCCTGAGAAAGGCTTGGTCGGCTGCAGCTGATTGTAGGGCACTTGGAGATTGTTGAACGTCTCGACGGATAGGACATTGAGCCCTGCTCCGCCATCGATGAGGGTCCTGGTGACTTGCACATTGCTGATGATTGGGGAACAAAGCATCGGGAGGACTCCGGCTGTGGCCGTGCACTTGAGCTGATCCGCTGAGCTGAATGTGATAGCGCACGCTGACCACCTGAGAGGGCGCGTGGCTTCAAGCTTGGGGAGGACTGCATTCACTTCACAAGCAAACTGCTTGAAGATGCGCTGAGAGGCCGGGGCTTGAGCGCCGCCCAAGATGCAAGCGATGGCGCGCGGCTCCTGGAAGCCTCCAGCCCCCTCGTCCTGATGATGTTCTTCATTCCTCCTCGGCTGCAGTGGCAGAGGAGGGAGGCCTGCGTTGCCTTGCGGGCGATCCTCGCGAGGCTGATCCCTCCAACCCCCCTCGCGAGGTGGGTCCCTCCAACCTCCCTCACAAGGCTGGTCCTGCCAGCGGTCCTCGCGAGGTCGATTGCGCCACCCTTGGCGGGGCCACGGTCTTCCCATCGTCCTCCACCTCTTCCTCCTCCTCGGCCATAGCCCCGGTCGCTGTGCTCGGGGCGTCGGCCAGCACACACATCTCGCACGGCCCTGAGCTCTTGGCATTCGTTGGTGTTGTGGGTGTGGAGGTCGTGGTACACGCAGTACCGGCTGCCCTTGGATGACTCAGGCTGATCCCTGCCTTGCTTGGTGTCCGGCTCTGCTGCAAGCATGGCAGCCCCCTTGCGCTTCACGTCCTTGGCCTTGGGCTTCTTCTCTTCTGGGTCAGCAGCTGGCAGCTCAAGGAGGGAAAGGCGCCCTTCCTCGACCCTAGCGCACTTGGTCGCCAGATTGAACAGCTCCAGGGAGGTGCACAGGTCCTCATGAATCGCGAGCTCCTCCTTCATCTTGACATCACGCATGACGTCAGAGAAGGCCGAGATGATGGCCTCCTCAGACACCTTGGGGATCTTAAGGCGAGCGTTGTTGAAGCGTTGGATGAACTTCTGCAGGGTCTCTCCCGGCTGCTGCTTGATGCGGCGCAAGTCGCTCATGGCCGGGGGCCGGTCGCGGGTACCTTGGAAGTTGGCGATGAACCGGGTGCGCATCTTATCCCAGGAGGATATCGTGCCAGGAGCCAGGTTCAGGAGCCAGGTGCGGGCGCCGTCCTTGAGCGCCATGGGGAACCGGTTTGCCATGACCTTCTCGTCCCCGTTGGCAGCTTCGATGCCCAGCTCATAGAGCTGGAGGAACTCCGCAGGGTTAGCCGTGCCATCGTAGCATGGGGGCAGGTCTGGCTTGAACTTGCCCGGCCAGGCCAGCTGCGTAGCTCGGCGGTGAAGGCACGTCAGTCTGCAGTGGCCGCGGGTGGCCTTGGGTGACGGAGAGCTTGATCTTGGAAGTCCCCGTGCGCTGCCGCCAGGTGCAGTGTGTGGTCCTGATGCGCTGGAGTGGGAGCGTGTTCGTGCCAGGCTGGTGCGGGGAGCACACGGGCGGCTTCTTGGGGGCGAGGGATCTCTTGGCAGCTCTTCTCTTGCTGTGTTGGCGCCGGACGGAGTGGGTTCTGCCCAGGGGCCATGCACCTTGGGGCCAAGGCGCCTTCTTGAGGGGGAGGCGGCTGAGGCGCCCCCGGAGCTTCGTCGCCTGCGTAGGGCTAGGTGCGGTGCAGCGAGAGGGATGGCGCAAGGGAGCCTCCAGCAGCACTGACGAGCTCGGTGATGCGGGTGAGCCACTCGTCGTAGAGGTCGTCGACGGGACGGTAGTGTAGGAGCTCCCGCGCCAGGAGTAGCGCGGCATGCGCGTCCGCAAGGGCGCGACGGGCGTGGGATGAGGAACCGGCTGGGGTTAGCGACGTGGTCGCGGTGCGGCCTTCTCGCCGCACCGAAGGATGCAGGGACGACGCCGGGCCGGTGGCGGCATTCCCCGCCGGGCCGGTGGCGGCGTTGACGGCACGCGACGAGGAACGGCGGGGGCGCCCGCCGATGGGGGCCGTCTGGGCGACGCGAGTGGCGAGAGCGGCCCGGCGCTCGGCGCGGGCTCGACGAGCGTCTGACATGGATGCGACGGGCGGCGAAACACAAGGCGACGAAAGGCGGATTCCGGTGCACCCCTACCTAGCGCGCCAAATGTCGGATTTCGGGTTCCGGCAGACCCTCAAGGTTCGAACTCTGGGGTGCACGCGGAGATCACACCCCCTGCCTACCCATGTCTCATCGCCTCGCAAGGATCTAAACTACACGAAGAACAACACAGAAGACACGAGATTTATACTGGTTCAGGCCACCATTGTGGTGTAATACCCTACTCCAGTGTGTGGTGTGGTGGATTGCCTCTGGGGCTGATGATGAACAGCACAAGGGAAGAACAGCCTCGCGAGGGGCTGTTCTTGGCTGGTGCGATGAACTGCTAGGGGAGTTCAGTCGCCTCTCTCTCTGTGTGTGTATCAAATGCCTCTTGGTCGGGTCCGGATGCCTCTACCTGGGGGTGGCTAGTCCTATTTATAGGTGGAGGCCCTGGGCCTCTTCCCAAATATTGAGCGGGAAGGGCGCCAACAATTGGCCATTTTGAAGGGGAACATCTAGTACACTTATCCTGACTAAAGTTGGTCCTCGCCTGCCAAAGGCCCTGACAATGACGCCGGCTTGGGCTCCACGATGACCTCCATCCCGCCGTCCTGCTAGTCTTGGTCTTGTTGCACCGAAATGGTTGCCTTTGCTTGATACTCTCACGTGCGCTTGCCCCCTTTGCACCAAAGACGAAACAAGGACTCTACGCAGGCTGGCGCCCGCCTGGCGCCCTCCTGGCCTTGGTCGTCATGGCTTGTGTCATGAGCACCTCGCGAGGTACCCCGCCTTGATCTCTCTGCCTCCTCGCGAGCCGGCTTGACGAGGCCATGCCCGACAAAGCCTCCTGTCGTCCGCCCCGCGAGGCTTGGCCCCTCGCGAGGGTCTTGAGCATGTGTTGATGAAGATGGGCCGTACTGGTCCACTCCTAGAGCCACGCCGCAAGCCGCAGGCAGGCAAGTCTGGGTACCCCCGTTCCTAGAACACCGACAACTGCAATGTTGTAGATGATTGATGGAGCCATCAAACCTTTTGGTGACGATGCAGCGGAACTCTCAATGAAAGCACCAATGTCGGTGTCAAAACCGGCGGATCTCGGGTAGGGGGTCCCGAACTATGCGTCTAAAGCTGATGGTAACAGGAGGCGGGGGACACGATGTTTACCCAGGTTCGGGCCCTCTCTATGGAGGTAATACCCTACTTCCTGCTTGATTGATCTTGATGAATATGAGTATTACAAGAGTTGATCTATGTTGGAAATATGCCCTCGAGGCAATAATAAAAGGATTATTATTATATTTCCTTGTTCATGATAATTGTCTTTTATTCATGCTATAAATGTATTATCCGGAAATCGTAATACACGTGTGAATACATAGACCACAATATGTCCCTAGTGAGCCTCTAGTTGACTAGCTCGTTGATCAACAGATAGTCATGGTTTCCTGACTATGGACATTGGATGTCATTGATAACGGGATCACATCATTAGGAGAATGATGTGATGGACAAGACCCAATCCTAAGCATAGCACAAGATCGTGTAGTTCGTTTGCTAGAGATTTTCCAAAGTCAAGTATCTTTTCCTTAGACCATGAGATCGTGTAACTCCCGGATACCGTAGGAGTGCTTTGGGTGTACCAAATGTCACAACATAACTGGGTGACTACAAAGGTGCACTATAGGTATTTCTGAAAGTGTCTGTTGGGTTGACACGGATCGAGACTGGGATTTGTCACTCCGTATGACGGAGAGGTATCTCTGGGCCCACTCAGTAATGCATCATCATAATGAGCTCAAAGTGACCAAGTGTCTGGTCACGGGATCATGCATTACGGTATGAGTAAAGTGACTTGCCGGTAACGAGACTGAACGAGGTATTGGGATACCGACGATCGAGTCTCGGGCAAGTAACGTACCGATTGACAAAGGGAATTGTATACGGGGTTGCCTGAATCCTCTACATCGTGGTTCATCCGATGAGATCATCGAGGAGCACGTGGGAGCCAACATGGGTATCCAGATCCCGTTGTTGGTTATTGACCGGAGAGCCGTCTCGGTCATGTCTACGTGTCTCCCGAACCCGTAGGGTCTACACACTTAAGGTTAGGCGACGCTAGGGTTGTAGAGATATGAGTATGCAGCAAACCGAAAGTTGTTCGGAGTCCCGGATGAGATCCCGGACATCACGAGGAGTTCCGGAATGGTTCGGAGGTAAATAATAATATATAGGAAGTGCAGTTTCGGCCATCGGGAGAGTTTTGGGGGTCACCGATATTGTACCGGGACCACCGGAAGGGTCCCGGGGGTCCACCGGGTGGGGCCACCTATCCCGGAGGGCCCCGTGGGCTGAAGTGGGGAGGGGACCAGCCCCTAGTGGGCTGGTGCGCCCCCCTCCCCTTGGCCCCCCTGCGCCTAGGGTTGGAAACCCTAGGGTGGGGGGCGCCTCCACTTGCCTTGGGGGGCACTCCACCCCCCTTGGCCGCCGCCCCCTTGGGAGATCCCATCTCCAGGGCCGGTGCCCCCCCCAGGGGGCCTATATAAAGGAGGGGGGAGGAAGGGCAGCCGCACCTGAAGTCTTGGCGCCTCCCTCTCCCCTTGCTACACCTCCTCCTCCCGTAGTCGCTTGGCGAAGCCCTGCCGAAACTCTGCTGCATCCACCACCACGCCGTCGTGCTACTGGATCTTCATCAACCTCTCCTTCCCCCTTGCTGGATCAAGAAGGAGGAGACGTCATGCTGACCGTACGTGTGTTGAACGCGGAGGTGCCGTCCGTTTGGCGCTAGGATCTCCGGTGATTTGGATCACGGCGAGTACGACTCCCTCAACCCCGTTCTCTTGAACGCTTCCGCTCGCGATCTACCAGGGTATGTAGATGCACTCCCCTCTCTCGTTGCTAGATGAACTCATAGATGGATCTTGGTGAACGTAGGAAAATTTTTATTTTATGCAACGTTCCCCAACAGTGGCATCATGAGCTAGGTCTATGCGTAGTTCTCTATTGCACGAGTAGAACACAAATTTGTTGTGGGCGTAGATGTTGTCAACTTTCTTGCCGCTACTAGTCTTATTTTGCTTCAGCGGTATTGTGGGATGAAGCGGCCCGGACCGACCTTACACGTACGCTTACGTGAGACAGGTTCCACCGACTGACATGCACTAGTTGCATAAGGTGGCTAGCGGGTGTCTGTCTCTCCCACTTTAGTTGGAGCGGATTCGATGAAAAGGGTCCTTATGAAGGGTAAATAGAAGTTGACAAATCACGTTGTGGCTTTTTCGTAGGTAAGAAAACGTTCTTGCTAGAACCCTATTGCAGCCACGTAAAAGATGCAACAACAATTAGAGGACGTCTAACTTGTTTTTGCAGCAATTGCTTTGTGATGTGATATGGCCAAAAGTTGTGATGAATGATGAATGATATATTGTGATGTATGAGATCATGTTCTTGTAATAGGAATCACGACTTGCATGTCGATGAGTATGACAACCGGCAGGAGCCATAGGAGTTGTCTTAATTATTGTATGACCTGCGTGTCAATGATTTAACGCCATGTAATTACTTTACTTTATTGCTAAACCGTTAGCCATAGTAGTAGAAGTAATAGTTGGCGAGCAACTTCATGGAGACACGATGATGGAGATCATGGTGTCATGCCGGTGACGAAGATGATCATGGAGCCCCGAAGATGGAGATCAAAGGAGCTATATGATATTGGCCATATCATGTCACTACTATATAATTGCATGTGATGTTTATTATGTTTATGCATCTTGTTTACTTAGAACGACGGTAGTAAATAAGATGATCCCTCATAATAATTTCAAGAAAGTGTTCCCCCTAACTGTGCGCCGTTGCTAAAGTTCGTCGTTTCGAAGCACCACGTGATGATCGGGTGTGATAGATTCCTACGTTCACATACAACGGGTGTAAGACAGTTTTACACATGCAAAACACTTAGGGTTAACTTGACGAGCCTAGCATGTACAGACATGGCCTCGGAACACAGAGACCGAAAGGTCGAACATGAGTCGTATGGAAGATACGATCAACATGGAGATGTTCACCGATGATGACTAGTCCGTCTCACGTGATGATCGGACACGGCCTAGTCGACTCGGATCATGTAACACTTAGATGACTAGAGGGATGTCAAATCTGAGTGGGAGTTCATTAAATAATTTGATTAGATGAACTTAATTATCATGAACTTAGTCTAAAACCTTTGCAAATATGTCTTGTAGATCAAATGGCCAACGCTCATGTCAACATGAACTTCAACGCGTTCCTAGAGAAAACCAAGCTGAAAGATGATGGCAGCAACTATACGGACTGGGTCCGGAACCTGAGGATCATCCTCATAGCTGCCAAGAAAGCATATGTCCTAGAAGGACCGCTAGGTGAAGCACCCATCCCAGAGAACCAAGACGTTATGAACGCTTGGCAGTCACGTGCTGATGATTACTCCCTCGTTCAGTGCGGCATGCTTTACAGCTTAGAACCGGGGCTCCAAAAGCGTTTTGAGCAACACGGAGCATATGAGATGTTCGAGGAGCTGAAAATGGTTTTCCAAGCTCATGCCCGGGTCGAGAGATATGAAGTCTCCGACAAGTTCTATAGTTGTAAGATGGAGGAAAATAGTTCTGTCAGTGAGCACATACTCAAAATGTCTGGGTTGCACAACCGCCTGTCCCAGCTGGACATTAACCTCCCGGACGAGGCGGTCATTGACAGAATCCTTCAGTCGCTCCCACCGAGCTACAAGAGCTTTGTGATGAACTACAATATGCAGGGGATGGTGAAAACTATTCCTGAAGTATTTTCAATGCTGAAGTCAGCAGAGGTAGAAATCAAGAAAGAACATCAAGTGTTGATGGTCAATAAAACCACCAAGTTCAAGAAGGGCAAGGGTAAGAAGAACTTCAAGAAGGACGGCAAGGATGTTGCCGCGCCCGGTAAGCCAGTTGCCGGGAAGAAGTCAAAGAATGGACCCAAGCCTGAGACTGAGTGCTTTTATTGCAAAGGGAAGGGTCACTGGAAGCGGAACTGCCCCAAATACTTAGCGGACAAGAAGGCCGGCAACACTAAAGGTATATGTGATATACATGTAATTGATGTGTACCTTACCAGTACTCGTAGTAACTCCTGGGTATTTGATACCGGTGCCGTTGCTCATATTTGTAACTCACAGCAGGAGCTGCGGAATAAGCGGAGACTGGCGAAGGACGAGGTGACGATGCGCGTCGGGAATGGTTCCAAGGTCGATGTGATCGCCGTCGGCACGCTACCTCTACATTTACCTACGGGATTAGTTTTAAACCTCAATAATTGTTATTTAGTGCCAAGTTTGAGCATGAACATTGTATCTGGATCTCGTTTGATACGAGATGGCTACTCATTTAAATCCGAGAATAATGGTTGTTCTATTTATATGAGAGATATGTTTTATGGTCATGCCCCGATGGTCAATGGTTTATTCTTAATGAATCTCGAACGTAATGTTACACATATTCATAGTGTGAATACCAAAAGATGTAAAGTTGATAACGATAGTCCCACATACTTGTGGCACTGCCGCCTTGGTCACATTGGTGTCAAGCGCATGAAGAAGCTCCATGCTGATGGACTTTTAGAGTCTCTCGATTATGAATCATTTGACACATGCGAACCATGCCTCATGGGCAAAATGACCAAGACTCCGTTCTCCGGAACAATGGAGCGAGCAACCAACTTATTGGAAATCATACATACCGATGTGTGCGGTCCAATGAGCGTTGAGGCTCGCGGAGGATATCGTTATGTTCTCACTCTCACTGATGACTTGAGTAGATATGGGTATGTCTACTTGATGAAACACAAGTCTGAGACCTTTGAAAAGTTCAAGGAATTTCAGAATGAGGTAGAGAATCAACGTGACCGAAAGATAAAGTTCTTACGATCAGATCGTGGAGGAGAATATTTAAGTCACGAATTTGGTACGCACTTAAGGAAATGTGGAATCGTTTCACAACTCACGCCGCCTGGAACACCTCAGCGTAACGGTGTGTCCGAACGTCGTAATCGCACTCTATTGGATATGGTGCGATCTATGATGTCTCTTACCGATTTACCGCTATCATTTTGGGGATACGCTCTAGAGACAGCTACATTCACTTTAAATAGGGCTCCGTCTAAATCCGTTGAGACGACACCGTATGAATTATGGTTTGGGAAGAAACCTAAGCTGTCGTTTCTAAAAGTTTGGGGATGCGATGCTTATGTCAAGAAACTTCAACCTGAAAAGCTCGAACCCAAGTCGGAAAAATGCGTCTTCATAGGATACCCTAAGGAAACCATTGGGTATACCTTCTACTTAAGATCCGAAGGGCAAGATCTTTGTTGCCAAGAACGGATCCTTTCTGGAAAAAGAGTTTCTCTCGAAAGAAGTAAGTGGGAGGAAAGTAGAACTCGATGAAGTACTACCTCTTGAACCGGAAAGTAGTGCAGCTCAGGAAAATGTTCCTGTGGTGCCTACACCAACTGGAGAGGAAATTAATGATGATGATCAAGGTACTTCGGATCAAGTTGCTACTGAACTTCGTAGGTCCACAAGGACACGTTCCACACCAGAGTGGTATGGCAACCCTGTCCTGGAAATCATGTTGTTAGACAACGGTGAACCTTCGAACTATGAAGAAGCGATGGCGGGCCCAGATTCCAACAAATGGCTTGAAGCCATGCAATCCGAGATAGAATCCATGTATGAAAACAAAGTATGGACTTTGACAGACTTGCCCGATGATCGGCGAGCGATAGAAAACAAATGGATCTTTAAGAAGAAGACGGACGCGGATGGTAATGTTACCATCTATAAAGCTCGACTTGTCGCTAAGGGTTATCGACAAGTTCAAGGGGTTGACTACGATGAGACATTCTCTCCCGTAGCGAAGCTGAAGTCCGTCCGAATCATGTTAGCAATTGCCGCATACTATGATTATGAGATATGGCAGATGGACGTCAAAACGGCATTCCTTAACGGACATCTTAAGGAAGAACTGTATATGATGCAGCCGGAAGGTTTTGTCGATCCTAAGAATGCTAACAAAGTATGCAAGCTCCAGCGATCCATTTATGGGCTGGTGCAAGCATCTCGGAGTTGGAACATTCGCTTTGATGAGATGATCAAAGCGTTTGGGTTTATGCAGACTTATGGAGAAGCCTGCGTTTACAAGAAAGTGAGTGGGAGCTCTGTAGCATTTCTCATATTATATGTAGATGACATACTTTTGATGGGAAATGATATAGAACTTTTGGACAGCATTAAGGCCTACTTGAATAAGTGTTTTTCAATGAAGGACCTTGGAGAAGCTGCTTACATATTAGGCATCAAGATCTATAGGGATAGATCGAGACGCCTCATAGGTCTTTCACAAAGCACATACCTTGATAAGATATTGAAGAAGTTCAAAATGGATCAGTCCAAGAAAGGGTTCTTGCCTGTATTGCAAGGTGTGAGATTGAGCTCGGCTCAATGCCCGACCACGGCAAAAGATAAAGAAGAGATGAGTGTCATCCCCTATGCTTCAGCCATAGGATCTATTATGTATGCCATGCTGTGTACCAGACCTGATGTAAACCTTGCCGTAAGTTTGGTAGGAAGGTACCAAAGTAATCCCGGCAAGGAACACTGGACAGCGGTCAAGAATATCCTGAAGTACCTGAAAAGGACAAAGGACATGTTTCTCGTTTATGGAGGTGACGAAGAGCTCGTCGTAAAGGGTTACGTCGACGCTAGCTTCGACACAGATCTGGATGACTCTAAGTCACAAACCGGATACGTGTATATGTTGAATCGTGGAGCAGTAAGCTGGTGCAGTTGCAAGCAGAGCGTCGTGGCGGGATCTACATGTGAAGCGGAGTACATGGCAGCCTCGGAGGCAGCGCATGAAGCAATATGGATGAAGGAGTTCATCACCGACCTAGGAGTCATACCCAATGCGTCGGGGCCAATCACTCTCTTCTGTGACAACACTGGAGCTATTGCCCTTGCCAAGGAGCCCAGGTTTCACAAGAAGACCAGGCACATCAAGCGTCGTTTCAACTCCATCCGTGAAAATGTTCAAAATGGAGACATAGATATTTGCAAAGTACATACGGATCTGAATGTCGCAGATCCGTTGACTAAACCTCTTCCGCGAGCAAAACATGATCAACACCAGAACTCTATGGGTGTTCGATTCATCACAATGTAACTAGATTATTGACTCTAGTGCAAGTGGGAGACTGTTGGAAATATGCCCTAGAGGCAATAATAAAAGGATTATTATTATATTTCCTTGTTCATGATAATTGTCTTTTATTCATGCTATAATTGTATTATCCGGAAATCGTAATACACGTGTGAATACATAGACCACAATATGTCCCTAGTGAGCCTCTAGTTGACTAGCTCGTTGATCAACAGATAGTCATGGTTTCCTGACTATGGACATTGGATGTCATTGATAACGGGATCACATCATTAGGAGAATGATGTGATGGACAAGACCCAATCCTAAGCATAGCACAAGATCGTGTAGTTCGTTTGCTAGAGCTTTTCCAAAGTCAAGTATCTTTTCCTTAGACCATGAGATCGTGTAACTCCCGGATACCGTAGGAGTGCTTTGGGTGTACCAAACGTCACAACATAACTGGGTGACTATAAAGGTGCACTACAGGTATCTCCGAAAGTGTCTGTTGGGTTGACACGGATCGAGACTGGGATTTGTCACTCCGTATGACGGAGAGGTATCTCTGGGCCCACTCGGTAATGCATCATCATAATGAGCTCAAAGTGACCAAGTGTCTGGTCACGGATCATGCATTACGGTACGAGTAAAGTGACTTGCCGGTAACGAGACTGAACGAGGTATTGGGATACCGACGATCGAATCTCGGGCAATTAACATACCGATTGACAGAATTGTATACAGGGTTGCCTGAATCCTCGACATTGTGGTTCATCCGATGAGATCATCGAGGAGCACGTGGGAGCCAACATGGGTATCCAGATCCCGCTGTTGGTTATTGACCGGAGAGCCGTCTCGGTCATGTCTACATGTCTCCCGAACCCGTAGGGTCTACACACTTAAGGTTAGGTGACGCTAGGGTTGTAGAGATATGAGTATGCAGTAAACCGAAAGTTGTTCGGAGTCTCGGATGAGATCCCGGACGTCACGAGGAGTTCCGGAATGGTTCGTAGGTAAAGAATAATATATAGGAAGTGCAGTTTCGGCCATCGGGAGAGTTTCGGGGGTCACCGGTATTGTACCGGGACCACCGGAAGGGTCCCGGGGGTCCACCGGGTGGGGCCACCTATCCTGGAGGGCCCCGTGGGCTGAAGTGGGGAGGGGACCAGCCCCTGGTGGGCTGGTGCGCCCCCCTTGGGGCCCCCTGCGCCTAGGGTTGGAAACCCTAGGGTGGGGGGGGCGCCTCCACTTGCCTTGGGGGGCACTCCACCCCCCTTGGCCGCCGCCCCCTTGGGAGATCCCATCTCCAGGGCCGGCGCCCCCCATGGGGCCTATATAAAGGAGGGGGGAGGGAGGGCAGCCGCACCTGAAGTCTTGGCGCCTCCCTCTCCCCTTGCTACACCTCCTCCTCCCGTAGTCGCTTGGCGAAGCCCTGCCGAAACTCTGCTGCATCCACCACCACGCCGTCGTGCTGCTGGATCTTCATCAACCTCTCCTTCCCCCTTGCTGGATCAAGAAGGAGGAGACGTCACGCTGACCGTACGTGTGTTGAACGTGGAGGTGTCGTCCGTTCGGCGCTAGGATCTCCGGTGATTTGGATCACGACGAGTACGACTCCCTCAACCCCGTTCTCTTGAACGCTTCCGCTCGCGATCTACAAGGGTATGTAGATGCACTCCCCTCCCTCGTTGCTAGATGAACTCATAGATGGATCTTGGTGAACGTAGGAATTTTTTTTATTTTATGCAACGTTCCCCAACAATCTACCACGAGATCGTAATGCCTAGAACCCTAGGAGTCTAGCCTATATGATTATGATTGCCTCTACGGACTAAACCCTACGATTTATATAGACACCGGAGGGGACAGGGTTATACAAAGTCGGTTACAAAGAAATGAATCTACATATCCGAATCACCAAGCTTGCTATCCACGCAAAGGAGAGTCCCATCCGGACACGGGAAAAAGTCTTCTATCTTGTATCTTCATAGCCCAACAGTCCGGCCCATGTAAATAGTCCGGACGCCTGAGGACCCCTTAATCCAGGACTCCCTCACCCTCGACCGCTACAGCACGATGCGGAGGGTGAGCTACTCATCGTCGCTCGTCGTCGCCTCACGGACGAGGGCATCCTAGTCAATGTGGTTGTTCTCACTATAGAATCCTTTGCTGCCACCACCGTTGCGGATGCTTGACATGGTAGTGAGGGGACAAAGAGGGGTGGGAAGCGACGGGGATCAGAGCGAAGCGTGAGAGAGTGAGGTAGGGTTTGGTCCTGGTGGGGATTTCTAGTGGGTTAGTGCATGCGAGCATGGGCCAAGTTGATGTGGCGTACGCGTCCAGGATAAGGGGCCCTTGAGGAGTGTGGTTGGGTCGGAGAAAACTAACACGAACGGTCCATTTGCCTGGTCAATATAGGGAGTCTCGTCGTTGATGTTGTAAGTTTTCATATATAGTTTTTGACCAGGTAGATGTTGGAAGCATAATGGACGGAGCATGTTCATACGTTTCCAATTGTTTACAGCTAATCTATTATATTTTAAGAAAATGAAGGGAAAAGCTAAGTATTACTCACTCCATCCTAAAATAAGGGTCTCAACTTTATATTAATTTTAGTATAAAGTTGTACTAAAATTAAAAACGTCTTATGAGACGAAGGGGGTATTAATCAGAAGCCACACGAAGTGGGATACAATATGGATCGTGGGGTGAAACCAGATATGGCGCCCCTCATCCAGAGAATTTGAAAACTTAGCTAAACTTAGCTAGACTATCTGCTTCTATATTAGCCGGTCTTCCTTCAAAAGTAAATTTGCAGGTAAAATTGGACGCTCGCTGCTTGATCTCCCTGAGAATACTCCCATAGCTAACATTTCTATTCTTATAAAAAATTAAGTTGGTAATGATGGTGTATCTGTCATCTTGCAATATAGACCGTCCGATCTATATTTGATGAATAGAAAATAAACTATGACAATTTTACAAAAAAAATACATGCACCTCTCTACACATTTGCAGATAAGGACTTCCCTCGTTCATCCCTATCTTAAAACTTCATAAGCCTATAGAACAATATGGCATGGTGGCCATTGCCGGCGTCGGCCATCCCCATGCCTCCGCTCAGTCCGACCACCAGTTACCATCACGCCTCACTCCTCCTCACCTTATCTCTCCTCTTTCTCGAGATATCTTTAGTTTTTACTTATTACTCTTGCATGGGTCAATCACAACAGTTGTTCTGTAAAAGAATGCATGTTGATGTTTCGTGCAATGCATGGGCATCTTGCTAGTATTATATTAAAAATGATGAAATCCTAGGAACGGAAATGGACCCTCAAATAATGAAGCCATAAACAAAGGCCCAATCCGAATCAATCCACGTCTTACCCCACCCAGCCAAGCCCACCTCGTCGCAAAGGTGGAAAATGTAGTGCACGATTATTCGACGAAGCAGACGCCACGCTGTACCAAGGACAGCGAAAGATAACGTATAAAACGTAAACATCGCACCGGGACCCAGATGTCAGCGGAAGACAGGGAAACGCCACCGTTACCTGCGTCTACTCTACTACCCACTCCGCTCCGGCTCTCCCGCCGCACCACCACACGCCAGGCACTACCGGACTACCCCGCCTCGCCAGTGCCGGACGCCGCCGCTATGCCGCCTCCGCTCGGCCACGACGACTCCTGCTTGCTTACCCCGCTCATCCCCGCCACCCCTCCTCTTCCTCCCCGGGCGACCGCGAGGCTCCACCCGCTCCCTCTCCTCGTCGGCGCCTTGTTCGCCACCTACTACCACCTCCTCGTCGCGCCCGCCCCATCGTACTACCAATCCCTCTTCCTCTCACTGGGCTCCAACGACACCGCCGCCGCGCACCTGCGCGCGCTCACCGTCCGCCCCCACCTCGCGGGCACCGAGGCCAACGCGCTCGCCGCCGAGCACGTCGTCTCCACGCTCTCCTCCCTCTCCTTCCCCACCCGCGTCACGCCCTACGAAGTCCTCCTCTCCTACCCCGTCCGTCGCTCGCTCTCCCTCTCCGCGCCAGGCCGCGACGCCACCGCCTTCGCGTTGGTACAGGACACCTACCCCGGCGACCCCTACGCCGCGGCCTCGGCGGAGGTCGTCCCCACCTTCCTCGCCTACGCCGCGTCCGGCTCGGCCGCCGCCGAGGTGGTCTACGCCAACTACGGCCGCACGGAGGACTACGCCTACCTCGCCTCCCGCGGCGTAAACGTCACCGGGAAGGTCGCCCTCGCGCGCTACGGCAAGGTGTACCGTGGCGACATCGTGAAAAACGCCCGTGACGCCGGTGCGGCGGCGGCGGTTATATTCACCGACACCAAGGACTACACGCCGGGGAAGGCCTTCCCGGATGGGCCGTGGATGCCGGCGACCGGCGTGCAGGTGGGGAGCACGTTCAAGGGGGTGGGGGACCCCACGACGCCGATGTGGGCGTCGTCGGGAGGGTGCGAGCGCGTGAGCATCGCGGAGGCGATGGCCACGGACGACATGCCGGGGATACCGGCGCTGCCGGTGTCGGGAAGGGACGGGGAGGAGATACTGCGGCTCATCGGCGGGGACGTCGCGCCAGAGGATTGGCAAGGCGGCGAGGGCGCGCCGGTTTACCGCCTCGGGCCCGGGCCGGCGGTACTCAATCTCACCTATACAGTAAGTTGCTGTCAAGGAGATGACATCTGCCTATGCTCTTTTTGGTTCCACTTCCTGACTTGAGTCGTGCTTGCTTGTTCCTTTCCAGGGGAACGAGACGATAGCTACTATTCAGAATGTTATTTCGGTGATTGAAGGGAAAGAAGAACCAGACAGGTAAACGAAACTCTCCATGTTTCTCCTTTTTGTGGTCAATATCACCAAATGCCAAAACCGCTCACCATTTTTGCCATACACTTCACTTCAATGGGAATTCCACTTCCACTTCAGTGCCCACCAAACCCCCTACTCTGGCTCAACTCCAAATGACTGAGTCAAAATCCGTGCCATAGGTGTGGCAATAGTATGGGTACCCTTGGTAACGAAATTTCAACATAATTTTGAAACAGACACCAAGAACCATCTTGGGTTTCAACTGTTTATTAGCACTGATGATTTTGCATGTAAAAGAAATTCAGTACGTAGATAACTACATATCCAGTAATAATTATCATGCACATACAGGTATGTTATTCTTGGCAACCATCGCGATGCGTGGACATTTGGGGCAGCTGACCCAAACAGCGGAACTGCAGCCTTGCTTGAGGTATGACATATTCAGTTGCTCTATGCCACCCCTTTGGTGTAGCCTACTTATGATTTGGTGCAACACATTGGCTTGTTAACTTAAGTTGAATGTAGCTAGCTGAAAGGTTGTCTAAGCTACAAACCAAGGGTTGGAGACCTCGCCGGACCATCATTTTGTGTAATTGGGATGCCGAAGAGTACGGATTGGTCTCTCTCTCTCTCTCTCTCTCTCTCTCTCTCTCTCTCTCTCTCTCTCTCTCTCTCTCTCTCTCCCTCCCTTGGACTATTATCAAGCAGTTCACCTGTCCTTTTCATACTAATTTCCTTACAAAATTGCAGATAGGATCCACAGAATGGGTTGAAGAGAACAGGGCAATGCTAACTTCGAGAACTGTTGCGTACCTGAATGTAGATGTTGGGGTGTCTGGTTCTGGAGTTGACGCGTCAGCCACTCCTCAACTTGATGAATTGCTTAAGCAAGCGAGTAAAAAGGTATAATAATTGAAACAGACATGTCATTTCTGTCAACAGCAAAAATATACAGTAATGTTTGGTTCAGATCCGACCGGCCATGGGCCGCTTTCTTCCATGGTGCCATAGCATTTACGTGAGAAGATCTGGAGGTCTTTATGGCAAGCCACAGTTTGGCCAAGGCCTGTTTCGTTCATAACCATACCTTGCCACATTTGCCACACCTTGACTTAGGCATCCATTTGGTCCCACATGTCAATAACCTAGAAAACTGTGGCACAAATTCCCTTTAGACTAACCAAAGTGGTTCCAATTTTGATGATCTTACCTTGCGTAAATTTGGCAAAAAGAAAAAAAATGTGGCAAACTTTGGCGAGTTTACTAGTTTAGTCACAATCCAAACAGGCCCTTAGTTAGGCACCAATTGCAAGCCGTAACTCGTACATGGCCAAAAACTACGAGCGAGTTGAAATGCATGCCTCATGCAATTATGCCTAGGGGACAATCGAGCAACTAATTTACAATCAGTAATTCCTTTCTCTCTGGCCTGTGCTCGGCTCATTTTGTCATTGCTTATAATTGATACGTTTTGGAAGAAGGAATAGTTTACTGTGTAATGGAATTGTTGTCCGTAGGAAACTAGGAATGTCTAACAACAACAACAAAGCCTTTAGACCCCAAACTAATAAAAACAAAAAAGTGAAATTAGTGATGAGGCTTCTCTATTTCTCTTAATATTCTGTGTTTTCTTTCTTTTCGAGGAAGGTTCAAAATCCCGATAATGGAACAGAAAGTCTGTATGACATGTGGATGGCTTCTGATAGTTCTCAAGTAAGCACTTAATGTTAGCTAAAGCTTGCCACACAAATTTGTTGTCAGTTTTCTGAGCACTGCACATGTACAAGGATATCATGTATAGTTTAGACATAGTTCTGTTTCCATTTTTCTAAGTTCAGGCGTGTGATGCTTCTGCTATACTAGATGCACGTTTAAGATTTCTGACGACACACTTATTTATTAAGATTGGAAGGTTAGGAGGTGGAGGATCAGATTATTCTGCCTTTGTTCAACATATTGGTATTCCTTCAGTCGACATGGCTATTGGATCAGGTTTGTTTTATGTTTTCTATCTGCCTATGTTCAGTAAGTTACATTCCTGAAATGTTTTGCTGTTTGCACTTGAATGATTGTGAATTCTTTTACTAGATCAAATCGAATAAGCGTGCTACTTGTTTGCAGGATACGCAGTGTACCATAGCTTGTATGATGACTTCACATGGATGGAAAAGTATGGAGATCCCATGTTCCGCAGGCATGTCGTAGGTACCCCATAGCAACGAACCTATGCTAAAATTACTAGCAATCTTAAGACCGATGAACATGACAAAAGTTGGGAGTTATGGCTCTGAGGAGCAGTAGGCTGGCATGCAGGGGTCTTTACTAGTTTATTCTTCTCATTGCTTGGTTGATAGTATCTGGTGTGCCTTTTATAGGGAAAACTCAGACTTGATCGCTAAGAATATAAGAACAACTCTAGCAGACCCCGCATCCCGCCGGCCCGCAAAACGCGTTTGCAGTTCACGGAAAAACGTCTTTGCGGGCCGGCGCGGACGGCCATAGAGGCAAACCCCCCAAGCGGACCCGTATAAAAGGATATTCGCGGAATATACTTTTTTTACGGGTCGGCTTTACGGGGTCTGCTCTTGCGCCGTTGCATCCCGCATCCCACCGGTCCACAAAATATCAATACCACACCATAATTATCAATACAACCACAATACAACAATCATCCACATTACAAATAATTATTCAAATCACCGAATACAAATACAAATAATGTAATACAAAACTTGTCCCGAATACAAATGAATGTAAAAATGAGTTTGTTACTGTCCGGCCCTTTGCCAATGATGCTCAATGAGATCCTCCTGAAGCTGAAAGTGGGTGTTTGCATTTTCAATCTCCTTGTATGTTTGAAGAAAAGCTCTAATGCGGTTAGGGTCTCTAGCTGGTTTGACACGGCTGCCCACATTGTCGTAGAAGAATTCCAAGTTCATGCCTCTCTCATCTTCGAGAATCATGTTGTGAAGGGTAACACAGCATGTCATGATGTTCTTCAAGGTCCGCTTGTCCCAAAAATGAGCAGGACCACGAACAATGGCAAACCTAGATTGCAAAACCCCGAATGCTCTTTCAATGTCTTTTCGGGCTGCCTCTTGCACCTTCGCGAACTCACATTTTTTACATTTTTTTTAGTTTTGGGTTCTTTGATGCTCTTGACAAATGTGCACCAAGGAGGGTATATATCATCTGCAAGATAGTACCCTTTTGTGTATTCATGCCCATTGATAGTGTAGTTGCAAGCAGGAGCATCACCACTAGCAAGCCTAGCAAACAAATGAGACTGTTGCAACACATTGATATCATTGAGAGTGTGCGGCATACCAAAGAAGCAATGCCAAATCCATAAATCCTCGGATGCTACAACCTCTAACACAATTGTTGCATCACGAGACTTGCCACAATACATTCCCTGCCATGCCTTCGAGCAATTTTTCCATGTCCAATGCATACAATCAATGCTACCTAGCATGCCAGGCCAACCTCTCCTCTCATTAGATGCCATCAATCTCTTTGTATCATCTTCGTTCGGTGCCCGAAGATATTCGAGACCAAAGACACGGATGATCACTTTGGCAAGTCTACGCACTGACTCAATTGTTGCATCTTCACCAACGCGAAGATACTCATTGGCATAATCAGCCGGAACGCCATATGCAATCACCCGCATAGCTGCCGAGATTTTTTGATATGCACTAAATCCCTTCAAGCCCGCAATATTTCTTCGTTGAGTAAAATACCGACAATTTGCCTCGCAAGCTTGAACAATTTTCACAAAGAGGGATCGGTGCATTCGGCACCTTCTCAGGGGTGCGGTGGATACGTTGGATTCTCCGTGAAATAGTCTTGCATCAACATCTCGTTCCCGAAAGTTTGAGAGCATCATCTCAACATCCGAGTTGTCCGAATCGGACGAATCGGAGAGCAGAAACTTCTCGCACGGGCTCAATTCCATTACATGAACGAGAAGCGCACGCCGCGTCAACCAACCGGGCTCAATTCCATCGACACGAAGCACAAAAAACACTAACCGGCGGCGACGAGGGGCGGCTCGAGGACGGTCGATCCCCGGCGGCGACAGCGACGAGGGGCGGCTCTTCTCGCCGGATCCGCGGGGGCGGTGCAGCCTAGCGGTGGTGAAGGGTGAGGGACGCCCCGGCAGTGCGATTCCGCTCGCAGATTTGGCCGGAATCGGCGACGGCGGACGGGCGGAACCTGTGGTGGGCGACGGCGGAAGGAGATGGGGAAAGGGGCGCGGGCTGAAATGTCCCTCCCGCCAACTGCTTCACTGCGATACGGGGCACCGTAGGGGTGAGGCGGAAACCCGTGAATATGCGGGTTGGGGCCGAGTTTTTGCCGTGCCCCTCAAAAAATTTTGCGGGCCGGCCGCGTTTGCGAGGTCTGTTCGGGCAGGATTTTCCGCGCCGACCCGCATTTTGACGAGTATTTTGCGGATCGGGGCCTTTTGCGGGGTTTGCTAGAGTTGCTCTAAGAGCATCTCCAACAGATCCCCAATCCTATCCCATTTCTATGTATTTAGGGAGTTGAAAAAAAAACCCAGCTCCAATAGATCCCCAATCCCGTCCCATCTTATTGGTGATCATCAATAAATCATCCCAACTCCCCCAATATATAGGGGGAGTTGCCTCTTTCCCAATGCCATGGGGCCCACTGTCGAACACAGCATCACCGCCCTCGTTTCTCCGCCGTTGTCTACCTAAAGAAATATCTCATTGACAAGTGAGGCCCATATGCAATTGGGGATGAGGTTATTGGGGGTCTGCGAAAGCAACCATCCCCAATAATCTGAAAATTGTTATTGTGGATCGGTTGGAGATGCGGTTGGAGATGCGCCACTTTCCTAGCAAATCACATTCTTATCGTCCTCCTTCAAGTCTACCCATGACATTACATCCCTCTCCACAAGCAGCTTGTCTTGGAGCTGCTCTTTTATTTGTTGTGCCAGCCCTAAGATGACAAGCTCGATATCAACATAGGTCTCCATGTGCTCCTCTGTCCACTATTTACATTCCTGGACTTCCATTGCAGACAGGAACTTGTATGTGCCCATCCAGCAGGAGGCACAACACAAAAAGTTAGGTAGTATCATGGGACATTGCTAAAACGTGTGAAGCGTACATCTTTCTTTTTTTTTTTTTGAATTTTCTGAAGCGTACATCTTGACCATACCAAGTGAATAAGTGTCTGTCGTGTATACTTGCATACGCCCACTAGCCAAAACTCAAGCTAAAATCATCTCTTCTTGTAGTGGCAAGCATATGGGGGCTTGTTGCTTTGAGGCTTTCAGATGAGGAGATCCTACCCTTCAACTACAGCTCTTATGTACAAGAGCTTGAGGTAACATGTCCTTCAGAACTCTCCCATAAATCATGGAGCAACTTCTTCAGAACTGAGCATCTTTTGTCAGCAATTAGGAGTATATAAATTTGGAGGATCGTGACAGTAGCTCTCTCTTTTGCAGAATGGTGCGGTGGATATAAATAAGAGAGTACTAGGAATGCCTGTCAACTTATCTCCCCTCCACAAGTCGATCGAACAGCTCAATAGAGCAGTGTTGAAAGTGGATTCTGAACTTCAGGTATTGCTGTCTGTTGTTGTTTTGTCATAGTTATAACCCCTTGCTTTCTAAGATCATCTTGGTAACTAGGCTCTGCAAACATGGAAATTTTGGTCCCCATCGCAAAACGACCCGTTGAGGGTAAGAGATCTGAATGACCGGCTGATGATGACCGAACGGGCATTCACAGAGAGGGAAGGACTGTCTGGGAGACCATGGTACAAACACATGGTAAGCTGTTGTGGTTTCGGTAAAATACGTTGTTGGTTCATTACATACCATCGTGCTAAAGGAAAAGAAATCTCGCAGATTTATGGACCTTCACTGTACAACGATTATGGAGCGGAAGTGTATCCAGGTGTTGATGATGCCATTCAGACAGCAAAGAAAGCAAATACCACCGAGTCCTGGCAATCTGTACAGCATGAGATCCACAGGATTGCTAGAGTCATCAGCCAAGCCGCGTTAGTCCTAAGTGGAGGGTTGACATGAAGCTTTTTCCTCTGCTGATTCAATTAGCAGAGAGCGTACAGTTTGTGCAAATGTTCCACACATAAGCTATATCACCATAACCACACATGTAACTTTGAGAAAATAACTGTAAAGTTGTCCAGAGATGGTATCTGGACATTATATTTCAGTAAATAATCCTTTCAATATCTATTAACAGTATCCATAACAACCAGGAACAAAAGGCTAATCCAAGCATCATCAAACAAAATGTTTATCAGTACCACTAGCAGAAAGGCCAACAAGTGCAAGACTAGCATTGTGCAGTTATAAAAAATTGTACCCGTAGTTGTGAAATGTTCTACATATGCTATCTGCGCAAAAAACCCATGGCTTGGTAGACGTTGTTGAGGGTGGCGTCTGCTATCTCAGAAGCTTTCCCTGCCCCATCTAGCAGAACACTATCCAAATAACCTGGATCAGACATGATCTCCTCGTATCGAACCTACAGAAAGGTGAAAAGATGAATATAATAACCAGGGAGCATATGCAAGATTAAGTTAGTTATACAAGTGAGAATAATTTGGTTAACTAATTAGGGTGTACGTTACAATCAGGGATGCAGGCGGACCGTCCACATCTTCGCATCCGTCCACTGGAGATTGAACTAACTAAAGCACGTACATACTACTTTAGTGGCTGATGCGTGATGTGGACTGTATTAATTTCTTTGGTGGACAGATGCGGATGATGCGGGGAGTCTGCATGCATCCCTAGTACAATGATCAAGTATACTTGGATAGGGTGAACATGATCAGACCACACAAATACTAAAGATTATCAGACCTGAATAGGTTGCAGATGATCAATTAAGGCATCCGTAAGGGTAGCCTTGAATGTCCCCCAGTTCATATCTTGGCATTCACTAACAACTTCCTGCAAAAACCAAATGGGTAAATTATGTTTTCTATCAACAACATGATGTTGGTCCATGTGCAGGAGACCCTGTTTCATGTTCTGGCTGAGCAGATGTACTATTCAAGCATGCAAAAGTGACCTCTTTCATTTTTCCAGTGATGATCTGGTAGACCGAGAGAAGATTTTTGCATTCCGGCCTCTCTGGGTTGTCGAATTCCAATCTGGAGTGTACAAGTTGAGTGACATGAATTCGTTACCCATGGCTATATTAATTCAAACTGCGGTGAGAGGGGAAGGAGAGGCTACAAACCCAGGGAGCGAGTCAGTTTTGCAGCGTTTGATTTTGTTCACAATCACCTGCAAAGCGTCAGAGATCTTTCAGAACAAATCAAAATGCATAAACCTATAAACATAAACACGGTCAGTTAATGAAAGAAAATAACACAAAAGCAGAACATTGAATTCATATTACACTGAACTTACATCTTTTGGGTCAAGAAGGTTAATGCGAGACAGATCTGAAGGAGCAGACTTCGACATCTATCGTCAATAAACAGAATATTATTAGTACAGTACATACATATACATAGATCATATTGAGGAGGTAACTAGAATATGTGCATAGAATCAGCTCTGCAAATACTATGTATGTGATCAAGGAGGAACATCTAGACTAGCAGTATAATAAGCATAAGAGAAGTATTAACTTTAGTTCGTGATCAGGTAAATGATACAAGGTGTTGTATTAATTTAGACTAGAAGAAATGATACCTTGGAGAGACCATCAGTTAAGGACATCACACGGGCCCCTGCTGGAGGGATAAGGGCTTCAGGAACCTAAACATATAACCCAGAAAGTTCCGTAAGAAAAAGTACATAACACCCTTCGCTCAAGGTGTTGTATCTTGAAATGATGCCAAATCATGTGTACGCATGACTACACACACCTTAAATAATGAACCGCCTCTCCTGCAAACACATAGACATGACATTATCATACTGAGACAGCTACTGGTATCGCAAAAGATGTACGGAATAATTTAGGTTTTCTCACCCTCCTAATTTCTTCCACTTTCTTCCACCATATAGATTATTTACACGTTCAGAAATTTCACGAGTTAATTCCAAATGTTGTGTCTGATCTTCCCCAACAGGTACCAGATCGGACTGCAACCATTCAAACCAGCTATTGTTGAGATCAATGCAAGGAACGCAGTGTAAAAGCACAAAGGTTGAAGTTGAATTATATGCTAATAATACGAGCTTTTACACTAGGACTAACATAACAAAATGGTAGACACAAACAAACTTTACCTGGTACAGAAGGATGTCAGAAGCCATTAGAACAGGGTACGTCAAAAGTGCCACTCCAACATTTTCATTACCCTGGTAATTTAAGAGAACATGAGCAATGCAATACATTTCTAATGAAATCTAACAAATTTAACAACGTGATGGAAGTTGCAGACGGACTCGTTTGACATGCATAAAATAAAACCTGGGTTCATCTGATAACTAAAAATATGGAACTAATGCTTGGTAGTGCTAGAACTAACAATTTTGACAAAGTACAGAAAAACTTTGGTGTCAGGTAAGCAATCTTGATGACCAAACGAAACGCCGTGATAACGAATTATAAGACACACCATATGACATATCAAAGAAAATAGTAACATATTACAAGAAGAATATTTACCCCTGATTCAACAGTGCATTGAATCCTTCAAGTGTAGAGGTTATAACTTAAGGTTTAGTCATCATTACATGCTACTCTCGCAAGAATGGTGTCATGTAAATATGATCATACATCAGTGGACAACGAGCACCAGTATTCTTAATCGGTATACTGTAAGGAGCACTAGATTTAGTGTTTTCCCTTCCTTTCATTGCTCAGTAGGATATTATAAATCACAAGGGAACATATACCAATGCATATTATTGGTGTAGAGATTTTTTTAACTGCAGGTTATTCATATCAGTCCTGAATTGCAAAGGTGCTATTTTTCGACTACCAAATAATCTCCACAACATAGGAAACATGTCTATCTGTGAAGTGAACTGTCATCTTTTAAAATTCCTTCTGCACTATGATGATTTATGAGGTATCAGCTAAAACATAAGTTGACAGTGAAGCTATCGTACAGCGAATGACGCACCGCCTTGCGTGATTTCTCTTTGAACTGAATCATTTTATTCAGCCAACCAATAGGAGTTGAAGAACTCAGCAGCCACATCAGCTCAATATGGGCACGGACATGAGACTGTACAAAAATAGAAGCCTGGAAACACACAAAGTATCATAAAACATTCAGCACCAGAAAGCTATCCACTGGCAGGAACACCAAAACAGAGCATAAGTAAGCATACAAAGCAGACCTTGGAGCTATCAATGCCGCATGCTAGATAAATTGCAGCGGTGCTTCTTGTAGCTTTAGATAGCTCTGGTGCATCATATGGCAAAGTAATCTGCACATTTTTTAACATAGTGGTAAACATAAATTATCATATGTTAAGCTAGGCAGCTAGCCAAATGAATCATGAAGATAAATCTTTTTAAAAAATCATTATAAAAATAGTCAAACATGAACATTATGCAACTGCTTGTGTTCTTGTAAGAGAACTCTGTAGTTCAGATATACAGCATTAACACTGCTTGGTTAACATAGAGGCTGTGCTTTTTATACTTCTTGTAAGGGAGTACTTCATATTGTCTGATTATACGTTGTGATGAACCTCAGGTATCACACAAAGATCTTGCAGTTGTAGGCTTGTAGCTTGTGTTAGACGGGTATCCAACTATACAAGGTAAAATGAAGCATTCCAGTTTGATCAAAACACTGAATAAATTAGAAAAGGGAATGCCGATACCCGATAGCTAGCTTGTGTTAATAGGTTATTCACAACCAACTACATACTACACAAACCTATTGCGCTTTTGTTGTAGGGTGGCCATGAGATGCTTACCGCATGCAGGTCCACAATGAAAAAGAATGTCTCATACAAATCCTGCAAGGAATTATCAAAAAAATAAAGGGTAAGAAGATGTTAAACATAGATAAAATGAACTATTAGTTCAGCACTGGAAAAGTAGTTGTTGAAACACATCTCAACTAGATGAAGGTGGAAGAATATCATAACTGAACCAGCCTTGCGGTTACATTGTTTGATTAATATTTTCTGGTTTCATTGCTTTGATAATTTTCTTTTTGAGACACTAACAGTAAAGCCAAAGCACTTGCAATATACAGTTTGATAGAACAATGCAGTTACAAATTAAAATATGCAGTACCTGAAGTGCAACCCAGTTCTTAATAGCGCCAAGATAATTTCCAAGGTGCACCATTCCTGTTGGCTGTACACCAGAAACTACTCTTTTCCTGCAGTGGGTAGGCAGATAGATTGTTGTTCGAATTAGAAAAGAAGAAACAAGTAAATGGATTTATCAGAGCTACATGTGACCTTGCTATACAAATATCAACATGGACAAATTCAACATTAGGATATTTAAACATCACAATAATATCAACATTTTATTGCTCTACAGAGAGTTGCAATGAGATTTGTATACTGGTATGAGACCCCAATAGGGGAAGTAGTATATGCACACAAAAAAGGTCAAGAATTCCCTTTCATTGCAAAACTTATAAGGATCTCTTAGTAGTGAATGAATAATGCCATTCATATATAATCTTACAGTGCTGCTTAGTGTGAAAACTTGGCATTGGCTTATTGAACATGTATGATTTTTATGTTCAACTTAGGGTTGCATTATGCACACATGTTAAGCACAGAAAACCAAATGATTACTGCAACAATGAGTATGGTGGGATGAAAAGTGAAGTGAAGCCTAACTGGTATGGCCAGCTTGCTCCATCCAAAAGGAGGTATTCACTGTACGGTTTGCAGGAAGTAGATTGCAGTCGGCAACAACAACTCTAGCAAGTCATGCGTAGGCATTTCCAACCCTCCAACAGATGTGGAAAGGCATGCATTGGTATATCGTGATGTAGCATTGCATCATACACCCGCGGTGCACAACTGAAGCACACTCTCTAGCATTGCATTCACAATTGAAGCAGCATCCACGTAACCTAACCTCCAACCGAATGCAGGCAATCACGTGTGCCCCAAGGTCCTCACGCCGCACGAAACTACACGAACACGAATCGGAGGAGCAGAGCCTAGCAGACGCATTACGTCGAACAGCACAGGGGCAAGGGCAGAGGCGCGGGCTGGGCTTACTTCCTGGCCGGGGGAGCAGGCGCCTCATCGGCCGAGGCGGTGGCTTCAGCCGCGCTGCAGTTGAGACGGAGAGCGCGTAGGCGGGAAGGCAGCGCTCCTCCTCGGGCGCCACTCCTCGACCTGCGCGCGAAGCCCAAACGGCGGGAGAGATTAAAAAAAAAGGCATCAGCGTCAGCTCCGAGAGCCCAAGCGTTCAGAGCGCGCGCGGGAGAGAGAACAAGGAGGAGAGTGCACGTACGCGAGGAGAGGCGGGCGGTGGAGGATGTGGGAGAGGAGCGCGCGGCTCATGGTGTTGCTCCCGGTGCACTGCTCTGCTCTGCTTCGGATTTGGCCGCGGCTCCGGATGGAGGAAGGAGGAGAGCGAGCCGCACGCAGGGCTGACGGGGCGGGTTGGGTTTTGAGATGAGGACCGAGCGGGCCGGGCTGGGAAGGACCTGTGTTTTTACACCTTCTCATATATCCCTCTAAACTTTAAAGTTTAAAACCATATTATTTTTACCTTAAAATTTCACAAAATCGGATAAATGTGGCCCTTGGGTGGTTTTCGGGATAAATGAAGGTGATTTTAGCGGAAGAGAACGGGGGAGGAGAAGACATAGGAGGAGGCGGTGCCCAAACGATGGCAACATGTCCGCACTCTGCGAGACCTACTGCAAGGGCGACACCATCAAGCACATGGTGATCGGCATCCTCCTGCTCCATCTCACTTGCTTCTCGCAATACGCGTTGTGCGGCCTCAACCTCAGACTCACCGGGAGTTGGTGGCCTTCAGTGGGTGTCAGCCTCACCGTATCGATCGTCATCTGTGCGTCGGCCCTCGCCAACCTCTACAATAACCTCACCCCCTCGACAAAGACTAAGAGGTCCAGACTGCGATGATGAGGAACCTGCTACTTGTGAGCTGCGTTGGGATTTACCCGAAGAGGAGAGGATATGCAGTACAGTAGAGATAAGTATTTCTCTCAATTAAGAATCAAGGTGAAGAATTACACAAAACCTCGTGAACACCACCTGCACACACACAAAATACGTGCACCCAATGCACAAGAGCGTTGTCAATCCCCTTGGAGGTTATTTGCAAGGATTAAATCTTGTAGTGGTAGATAAATAAATTGCAAAGATAAAATAAAATTAAATAGAAAATTGCAGCAAAGTATTTTTGTGTTTTTATATATGATAAAGGTAGACCCGGGGCCAAAGTTTTCACTAGAGGCTTCTCTCTCGAGCACATAGCATACAGTGGGGGAACAAACTACTGTCGGGCAATTGGTAGAAAAGTGCATAGTTATGACGGTATTCAAGGCAATGATCATGTATATAGGCATCACGTCCGAGACAAGTAGACCGACTCCTGCCTGAATACACTACTATTATTCCACCAATTGACCGCTATCTAGCATGCATTTATGGTGTTAAGTATAAAACAAAGTAACGCGTTAAAGCAAGATGGTATGATGTAGACAAAGTAAATCCAATCAATATGAATAAACCCAAACATTTTACCCTTAATGGCAATAACACAAATATGTGGCTTGTCCCCTACTTTGTCACTAGGATATAGAGCACCGTAAGATTGAACTCATTACAAAGTACCTCTCCCACTAAAGATAAATCAATCTAGTTGGCCAAACCAAACGGATAGATCAGAGAGTAATACAAAGCTATAACAATCATGTATAATAAAGCTCAGAAAAGACTCCATTAATATTCATAAATATTCAGATCATAAATCGACAATTCACCGGATCCCAACGAACACACTGCAAAAGAAGATTATATCGGATAGAACTCCAAGAATATCGATGAGAACATTGTATTGAAGATCAAAAATAGAGAAGAAGTCATCTAGCTACTAGCCATGGACCCGTAGGTCTACGGTGAACTACTCACGCGTCATCACAAAGGGCAGCAAGGATGATGTAAAAGCCCTCTGTGATCGATTGTCCCTCCGACAGAGTACCGGAAAAGGCCTCGAGATGGGATTGCAGAAGAATGGAGACTTGTGGCGGTGGAGAAAGTATTTTGGGTGGCTCTCTGTTGGTTTCTCAATATTAGAGAATTTATAGAGGTGGAATTAGGTCAGACGGAGCCACGAGGGGCCCACAAGGCATTAGGGCCTTGCCATCTCCCCATTTACCTTCTCGTCTCCTCCCTGAAGCTTCTAGGGTCTTTCTTGTCCAGAAAAAAATCGTCAAAAAGTTGTGTAGCATTTGGACTCCGTTTGGTACAGATTTTCTGAAAAACCAAAAATGATCAAAAAGAACAGCAACTGATACTGGGTTAATAGGTTAGTGCCCAAAAATGATATAAAAAAGCATATACCTGCATATAAACATTCAAGATTGATACTATAATAGCATGGAACAAAACAATTATAGATACGTTGGAGACGTATCAAGCATCCAAGCTTAATTCATGCTCGTCCTCTAGTAGGTAAATGATAAAAACAAAATTTTTGATATGAAATGCTACCTAACATGTTCATCATATAATCTTTCTTTTAGGGTACGGATATTAAGATCCGAATGATTCAAGGTAATAGTCTATAATTTGATATAAAGACATCAATACTCAGGCGTACCAACAAACAATCGTGCATTTCAAAATAAAAATGCTAAAGAACGTTATCCCTACAAAACCATATAGTCTTGTCATGCTCCATCTTCTAACACAAAGTATTTATCATGCACAACCCGGACGACAAGCCGATAAATTGGTTCATACTTTTTAACGCACTTCAGTTTCTTTAAGCCCCACGCAATACATGAGTGTAAGCCATGGACATAGCACTATGCATGGAATAGAATGCGGTGATATAGATAAATAAAGATAATTCAAAAAAGGGACATAGTCTCACATCGATGCGGATAATCAACGGGCTATGGAGATGCCCATCAATTGATGTCAATGCGGGGAGTAGGGATGCCAAACGGATGCACTAAGAGCTATAAGTGTATGAAAGCTCAACATGAAAACTAAGTGGGTGTGCATCCAACTTGCTTTCTCATGAGGACCTCGGGCATTTGAGGAACTCCATCATAGGAATATACAAGCCTAGTTTTATAATTAAAAATTCCCACTAGTATATGAAAGTGACTACATAGGAGACTCTATATATGAAAAACATGATGCTACTTTGAAGCACAAGTGTAGAAAATGATGGTAACATTGTCCCTTTTCTCTTTTTCTCACATTTTTTGTTGGGATCTTTTTGGCCTCTTTTTCTCTTTTATTTTATTTCCTCATTGGACAATGCTCTAATAATGATGATCATCACACTTTTATTTACTTACAACTCAATATTACAACTCGATACTAAAACAATATGACTCTATATGAATGCCTCTGGCAGTGTACCCGGATGTCCAATGATGCTAGCGTAACATGTATGATAATGATGAACGGTGGCTGGGCCACAAATACTATGTCAGCTATATGATCATGCAAAGCAATATGACAATAAAAATGTGTGTCATAATAACGGAACAGTGGAAGTTGCATGACAATGTATCTCTGAATGACTATGGAAATGCTATGACAGGTAGGTATGGTGGTTATTCTGAGAAAGATATAAGGAGGCTTATATGTGATAGAGCGTATCATATCACGGGGTTTGGACGCACTAGTGAAGTTTGCATTGACTCTCGAGGTGAGAAAGGGCAATGCATGGTACCGACGAGGCTAGCAAATTGCAGAAAGGTGAGAGTGCGTATAATCCATGGACTCACATTAGTCATGAAGAATTCGCATACTTATTGCGAAAGTTTATTAGCCCTTGAAGCAAAGTACTACTACGCATACCCCTAGGGGGATAGATTGGTAGGAAAAGACCATCACTCGTCTCCGACCGCCACTCATAAGGAAGACAATCAATAATAAATCATGCTCCAGCTTCTTAGCATAACTACAGACTATACGTGCATGCTTCGGAAATCACAAACCTTAACACTAATATTCTTACCAAACCATAATCATTCACTAGTACATCCCTCATATTACCATCTTAATATCGCAAAACTATTGCAATTAATCAAACTTATCATATTCAGTGATCTATATGAAAGCTTTTATTATATCCCTCTTGAATACCTATCATATTAGGACCAATTTCATAACACGTGCATATTGCCATTACTATTTATTAGATTTTCAAAAAGATATAGGTGAAGCATGAGAGTGCAACTATTTCTTTAAAATATAACCACCGTCATGCTCTAAAAGATATAAGTGAAGCACTAGACCAACTGCCTAGCTCAGAAGATATAAGTGAAGTACATAGAGTATTCTAACAAATCACGAATAAATATGTGTCCCCCTCAAAAGGTGTGTCCAGCAAAATATGATTATGGCAAACTAAAAATCAAACAAACAAAAGACTACTATAATACATGAAGCTCCAAGCGAAACTCATATCATGTGATGAATAAAAATATAGCTCCAAGTAGTATATCAAAAACGGGCAAAAAGCAGCAAGTGGCAATAGGCACTGGGTTAGTAGGTTTTAGTCCCAAAAATGATATAAAATAGCATATAAAACATCCAAGATTGATGCTATAATAACATGGAATAATAAAAAATTATAGATACGTTGGAGACGTATCAGAGCCTTCTTCTGGTTCGAAGTAGCTCCAGTAGAAAACCGTTAACAAGAGGTACTCCTTCTCTCCTCCACAGAGAGAACGAGAATGAGAAGGAGTCGCCGCCATTGTGGTCTTCGAGGAGGAGGAAGAAGATACCACGACACACTACTATAGGATGCTGCTAACGCGACACTACAATCAGAGACCCTTCGACGAAACTGTGTACGATGCATTAATCGCAAAAGATGATGTAAAAAACCATAAAAAAAGATGGAAAAAGTTTACGATGGTGGATACATCAAACATGGTTCAGATTTTAGTTGCATGTGCAATGTGGGGCATACGGTTGATCCATACGAACTATTTGCGATGAGACAGAATAAGAGAAATGAGCAGCCAGATCAAGGTGTGTGCGATATACAGCATACAGTTCGCTCCGATGAACCGTTCGCGATGATCGAGTTGAACACAAACGATTCGGCGTAACAAGATGTGTGTAATACCCAGTAAACATGCACTACTGGAATCTAGCATTTTGCCGTCTGCCAGCTGATGGCAAAGAAAGTGCTGATGGCAAAAGGGTATTTGCCATCAGTTGCTTCTTTGTCGTCAACCAGCGGACGACAAAGAGATAAAAGGCAGATGACAAAGAGCCAGGTGGGCCCCACAGGGCACGGCATGGCTAGGTCAGCTTCTTTGTCATCTGCTAGCGGACGGCAAAGAGGTGACAACTTTGTCGTCTGCTATCGGACGACAATGTTCCTACTGTGTCGTCCGCTAGCAGACGGCAAAGAGGAGACGTGGGCCAGCCCTAACGGTCGCCCTCTTTGTCGTCTGCTAGCAGACGACAAAGAAGGCCCACTTAACTGGTCATGGCCGTCTCCCTCTCTCTCCCCCACGCACCCGCCTCTCTCCTCCTGTCGCCACCGCCGGCCAGCCCCGCGCTCCAGACCCAGCCCCAGCCGTCGGCCAGCCCCGCCGCCGTCCAGCCCTTCCCCCCTCCCCGCCGGCCAGCCCCGCCCCACCCCCCACTGTGCCCCGCCATGCCCCGTCGCCGGAGAGCCATTCGCCGGCCCGCCCCGGTGTCGTACCCCTCCCTGCGGCCCATGTGTCGCCCCGCCACTGTCAACCCTCCTGCCCCCCCCGCGGCAACAGGAGCTAGGCCGCGGCGGTCGCCCCGCCACGCCCCATCGCCGGAGAGGCCTGCGTCGGCCCGCCCCAGTGCCGGACCCCTCCCCGTGGCCCCTGCGCCGCCCCGCCCCGCTGCCAGACTCCTCCCCGCGCCCCCTGCGCCACCCCGCCCCACCGGCCGACCTCGCCGGAGTTGGAGGTTAGTTTTTTCCTGTTTTTTTCCTCTTTTTTTGTTATGTTTATTCCTGTTTTTGTTTTAGGTTAGTGCTAGGTTTAGGTTTAGGTTTGAGTTTTTAGGTTTAGGTTTAGGCTTAGATAAATAAAAGAGGAAGAAGAAAGATGAAAAAAAGGTAGAAGAGGAGGAAAGAAGAAGAAGAAAATAAGAAGAAGAGGAAGAAGAAGAGAAGAAGAAGAGGAAGAAGAAGAGAAGGAGTAGAAGAAGAAAAAAAGAAGAAGAGGAAAAGGAAGAAGAAGAAGAAGAAGAAGAAGAAGAAGAAGAAGAAGAAGAAGAAGAAGAAGAAGAAGAAGAAGAAGAAGAAGAAGAGGAGGAGGAGGAGGAGGAGGAGGAGAAGAAAGAAGAAGAAGAAGAGGAAGAAGAAGAAAGAGGAGAGGAGGAGGAGGAGGAGGAGGAGGAGAAGAAGAAGAAGGAGAAGAAGAAGAAGAAAAGGAAAAAAGAGAAAATAGAAGAAGAAAAAGAAAAAGAAAAAGACACCCCGACCCTGACACACTGACACCCCGACCCCGACACCCCGACACCCTGACACCATACCCTGACCTACACCCCGACCCAACACCCCGACACCCTAACACCACACCCCGACCCCGACCCCGATCACCGACACCCCGACACCCTGACACCCCGACCACCGACACCCCGACCCCGACCACCGACACCCCGACCCCGACCCCGACACGACACCCCGACACCCCGGTACGGCACCCCGACCCCGACACCCCGACACCGTGACACCACACCCTGACCCCAACCACCGACACCGTGACACCCTGACACCCCGACCACTGACACCCCGACCCCGACCACCGACACCCCGATCCCGACATCCTGACACCCCGACCATCGACACCCTGACCCCCAACACACCGATCCCCGACACCTTGACACCACACCCTGACACCACACCCCGCCCCCGACCCCGACACCCTGACACCCCGATCGACCCCGACACCCTGACACCACACCCCGACCCCGACCCCGACGGGGTCATATATTTGTGAATTATGAGTTAGGTCGTATATTTTTTCCATTTTGTTATGCAAAACATCATATATATTTGTGTTGATCGGGTGTATTTAAATGTGCAGTTGTTTCGTCGCTGCGAGGGTGTGGTGTTTGACGACCTCCCCGTGCGTTCGACGAGCTCCGCCCCTGCGTTCATTTGTGAGCACAAATGACATCTCCTCCTTCCCCCTTAATTTGCTCTGTTCCGGTCTTTGTGTCGATGAAACTTGCTAGCTATAGGTGTCAATCATCAGTATGCGTAACCACTATGCGTCTCCCGTTCGAAAGGGTTACATCTGTAAATATGCATGCACTTGCATATTTATAATTGTGATTCTTTCGAATTGTTCAATGTTATCCATGGACAGCCCGAGTATGTGTAGATTGGGTTCATTTTCCCATATGCTCTGCTCCAGATCCGATCAGAATTTTGTTAGTGCCTCCCTGTTGTTCTCTGGGTACACATTCTCTCTGCTTATTGCTGAGACATGTATCAGGAGAACAGCGGGGAGGTGCTGCCAAAATTTTGCGTCCGATGCGGAGCAGAGCATGGGAAAATGAACCCAATCTACACATACTCGGGTGGGATTAGGACCTATCTTTACCTATTAGCGTGTAGGTTACATGGACGTAATAAAACTGACAAACTCAATTAACTGATGAATATGGTTTGCTTAATTATGTATATATTTCTTGTGTGTCCAGTAGGAAGTCAATATGAGTGATCGTGCATGGATGTACACCGGTTACACTAGTCAGAAAGTTTGGACCAAGGAATTGTTAACAAAAACCAAGGGGTTTGTTAGAGCCACATTTGCAAATGGCCAGAAATTAAGCTGGTGCCCCTGTGTCCGGTGCGACAACTATAATCAGAGGGACGAGCTTGAAATGAGTAAACACTTGCAGAAGTTTGGTTTTACGCCTGGTTACATGGTCTAGACATTACATGGTGAGTCTACCCAACGTGCCAGAGCCGAGGTGGTTCATTGTCACACCGACGAGCATGGTACCGGGATGGAAGACATGGTGCAAGACTTTGACGATGCTCGGGACTCGGACGAGGAGATGGAGGAATCTGCAAAGGCCTTCACTAAAATGTTGGAGTCCTTAAAACGTCCTCTCCACGAGCACACTGAGCTTTATTAGCTGGATGCCATCTCACAAATAATGGCTTTGAAGGCTCAATTCAACTTGGACAGAGAATGCTACAACACGATGATGACAGTATTCAGACGATTTCTACCCAAAGGCCATGTGCTATCTGCAAACTTGTACCAGTCAGACAAAATCCTCCATGCTCTTAAGATGCCCTATGAGAAGATACATGCCTGTGAGAAAGGATGTGCCTTATTTAGGCGTCAGTATGAGGACTTGAACTATTGTCCCATTTGCAAGTCTTCCAGGTATGTTGTGGTAGACAACGGTATGGGTGAGAAGACACAGACGAAAATACCCGTTAATGTTCTTTGGTATATGCCAATTGTACCAAGACTTCAACATCTTTTCATGGTCAAAGAGACGGCCAGATAGATGACATGGCACAAAACAGGCAAAAGAACCAAACTAGATGCAGATGGGAATGTGATGATGGTGCACACATCGAATGGTGAAGCGTGGAAGTGCTTCGATGCATTACATAAGGAAAAATCGGCAGATCCAAGGCATCCTCGAGTCGCCGTCAGCACAGATGGGTTCAGTGTGTTTGGTCAGACGGCAGCCCAATACAGTTGTTAGCCCGTGTTTGTCATTCCACTCAATCTCCCCCTGGGCAGATTATGCAAAGAAAGAACATTCTCCTGACGTTGATAATTCCAGGGCCCAACTATCCGGGGAAGAATATGAATGTGTACATGCAGTCGCTTAAGAACGAATTGCAAGAAGCTTGGGATAATGGGTTCAAGACATACGACACCTTTAGCAAACAGAACTTCATAATGCGTGACTGGTACATGTACTCGGCGCATGACTTGCCGGCGTATGCGCTATTCGTTGGCTGGTGTGTGCATGGAAGGTTCCCGTGCCCCACATGCAAGGGAGCTCTTGAGTTTCGTTGGCTGATGGCAGGGCACAAGTATACTTGCTTCGACTTGCATAAACCATTTCTAGATCCTCGCCATAAGTTCAGGAAAGACAAGAAAAACTTCATCAAAGGTAGAGTTGTCAAACACTCTGCACCACCTGCGTTGATAGGCCAATAGACCCTAGATCAGTCAAACGCTCTCGAGCCAGATCCAAAGCATCCAGGGTATTTCAAGGGGTATAATAAGGAACACGCCTGGACTCACAAAACATGCTTCTGGGATCTGCCTTACTTCAAAGACCTCCTTTTCCCACACAACATCGACGTGATGCACACTGAAAAGAATATCGTCGAAGCCATTTTTGGTACATTGTTCGGCATAGAGGGGAAATCAAAGGATAATACTAAGGCTAGAGTCGATCAAGAGGAGCTATGTGATAGACCGTTACAAAACATGCAAGAACCAAAAGGAACGCAGAACTAGACGAAGTCAAAGGCATGGTTCAATCTTGGAAGGCCAGCTATGAGGGAAATTATTTTGTGGGTGAAAATGTAGTTGATGTTCCCCGACGGGTATGCAGCAAATCTAAAGAGGGGAGCGAGTCTTGAAAAATTGAAAATATTTGGTCTAAAAAGTCATGATTGGCACATATGGATTGAGCGGATAATGCCGGTGATGTTGTGTGGCTTCATCCCTGAGGATGAATGGCTAGTACTGGCAGAGCTGAGCTATTTCTTCCGTGTTCTTTGTGCGAAAGAACTATCGCCTGGCCTCCTAGAAGAAATGGAACAGTTGGCACCGGACTTGATCTGCAAGTTAGAGATGATCTTTCTGCCAAGCTTCTTTAATCCAATGCAACACTTGATTTTGCATCTCCCGACCGAGGCAAGATTGGGGGGCGTGCAAAATTGCTGGTGCTACTCAACTGAGAGGATGCAGAAGCGCTTCAAGCAAAAAATATAAAAATAAACATAGAATTGAAGCATCGATGGCCGAGGCATTCATCACTAAGGAGGCAGCAAACTTCAGGACAGTACACTACGAATCCAAAAATCGTCATTTGCATAATCCGAAGCCTCAGTACAATGCTGACGACCCTAAAAAGGGTCGATCCAACCTCAGCCTATTCAAAGGGAATCTCGCACCAGCCAGTGGTTGGAAACCAGTATCGTTGGATGTGGAAGAATGGCGGACCATTTTGTTGTATCTCTTCAACAACCTAACAAAAGTGTGTCCGTACATCGAGTAAGATCTCGGTACATTGTTTCGCAACTTCTAATTCCTTTGAACTGCTCTTATTCCTAGATATTTGATGCAGTCGATACGTTGCCATATTCTCGTATGGAGCGGTGATCCAAAAGGATTCCGTCGAAGAGTATGAGCTTCCGGTAAAGCAAGGAGGCAAATATCCCGGTTTCATCTCTTGGTTCAAAAAAATGGTAATTTCCATTAGACCATTTCATTTCTTTGGCTAATTTGTGACCAATGCAACAATCCTTTCGTATTGAACTTGTAGGCTAATTCAGAGATTATGGACGCTGAATTGAGTCAAGTAGCTAATGGTTTTGACTATAAGGTCCGTTCATTTGACAAACACGACATCAACGGGTATCGCTTTTGTACCTATGGCAAAGAGCTATCTATGGCCGACCGAAAGTCTACAAATTGTTGTGTCTCTGCTATCGGCGAAGGAGATATCGAGTATTATGGAAGAGTTGAAGCAATTTATGAACTTCAATTCTATGGTGAAAATCCACCAAACATCGTAGTCTTCAGATGTTATTGGTTCCAGTCGAGGGAGACTAGAAGGACTCATGAACATATAGGGCTAGTCGAAATCAAATAAAGCACCCATTTGGATGTTCCCGATGTCTATATTACGGCTCAACAAGCAACCCAAGTTTTCTATTTATCATGGGCCTATCAAAGTGATTCGAACCTCAGTGGTTGGGATGTCGTTTATGAAGTGCCGCCACGTGTTAGACCACCTCACCCCAATGAAGAGGATTATGAACCTCACATTAACCAAGACACATATGACAAAGGAGAATTCTTCCAAGAAACACGTCTTTCCAAAAAACGTTTCAAGAACCGCTCTACTCCACCCCAGAACATTGAAGTAGACCATGATAGTGAAGCCTACTTCACCCCTGAGCCGAAACAAGAAGAAGTTACTGCTGCAGATGACTTGTTAATGCTTGAACGATTATGTAAAGGAGGCCTTCCACATGTTGATGCATTTATTGATGATGATGATGATGAGCACGTCACTGATAGTGATGATGATGATGCATTTAATGATCACGGAGCATATATAGACGATTCAGAGTAATATTAGTAATGTGAGGTATTGGATTTTTTATTATGTTCATGATGATGATACACTTAAATTATATACATATTATTCATGTCAGGTATTCAATTTTTTATTATGTTCATGATGATGATACACTTAAATTATATACATATTATTCATGTCAAGTATTCAAATTTTTTATTAATTTCGTTTACTTTTTGTCATTGCAGGTGTTGACAGGATGGTGGGCAAGAGTCCAGAGCGCTCCGAGCCTCCTGCGAGTGCTATTGGGAGGGGTGGTTCCATTATTCCACCCCAGCCCCTCCGGAGAGTGCTGCTAGATAGTATGCAGACATCAGCGGCGGGTGCTTCTTCTTCGGTTGGGAGAGGTCAGGGGAGGACGAAGAAGGCGGCTAGAGGTGGACGTGGCAGTGGGAGAGGTAGGAAGGCTGCTACGCCTTCCTCACCGCCACCCCCAGCTGATTCACCCGACCACAAGACTGCTCCATCTGATGTGGACCCATCTCAGACTCCGGTCCATGAGCCTTCGATCACCGATCCTTCGCCCCACCAGACTCGGGTCACCGATCCTTCGCCCCACCGTACTCGGGTTGCCGATCCTTCACTCCACGTGAATCCGGTCCCAGAGTCTTCGTCCTAGAAGACTCTGGTCCCAGAGTCTTCTTCCCACGAGACTCCGGAGGCTAGTGGCCCTAATGATGGTAGCGAGGACACCTTTTCTGATGATAGATACAGCAACGACGAGCTAGTTGAGAAGGGAAAGAAGGTTTACAAGCGTGGATATACAAAGCTCCCGCCTGTGCCGACGACCCCCGACCAGAGGTGGTTGATTGCGCCTAATGGGTTGAAGTAAGTGCATTTACTCTTTTTTAACCTTTTGCCTTCACGTTTCTTCAAATTAATATCTAATGTGTTGGCCTTGTCAGACTGCAGGGGCTGGGTACACCCCCGTGGTGTCCGCATGCCCAACCAGGTCCTTGGTGTGCTTTGCCGGGAGCACTTCCCTGGGTGGGTCACGTTGCCCGGTGAGGGTCAGGTTCCACAACTAGCACTGAGCTGGGAGCTGTACTCGGTTGCCCTAGCCCCACCGGAGGAGATGGTCGCCGGTGTCTTGTGCGAGATGGTGGCTCCGTCGGTTTTGGGTAATTTCTCCTTTACAGAATTAAAAAACAACACTACCTAGTGACTGTACTAATTAGTGTTGTCTTGTTTGATTGCATACCTTCTATAGGGTTTCAGAGGGAGAGCAGGAGGCCGCGTCTATGGTTGTCGAAGCCGAGTGCAAGCGCATACTTCCGAACTTACGCCACGAGGCTCGGGTGCAGGCCGTTCGAGACTACTACGCCTCAAAGGGTATTAAGAGGGGCAAGAAGAAGTGTCGCAGCTAGTTTCTGAGTAAGGAGAAGTACTTGTAGGTAATTACCTATTCTTAAGGCCTTGAACTTAGTTTTCTTGATTTGATTCGTAGGCGTAGCGCTGAAATTTCTCGTGACTAACTTAGGTGTCCCCGAGATGGTGTGCGGATAAGATGGACTGTTGGGAGGCATTGGTGGATATGTGGTGCTCTCCCCATTGGCTAGTCAAACACCATAGGGCCAAGGATAAGTGTGACCAAATGGTTGGTGTGCCACACCATCAAGGGAGCTCCAACCTGTTTGAGTACGGGGATCACTGGTTATGTGGTTTTCTACATGATTCATGCATTTTCATTATTCATGCTAGCATTTTTCCCTTCCAAAATGACTTAATATGCTTAGTTGGTTAAAAAATGGCATAACTACCTTGGATAGTACATTTAGGACATAATTAGCTCTAAAATGACATAATAACCTTAGATGGCTCTATAAAATAACTAAATATGCTTTAGTTAGTTAAAAAGGGCATAACTACCTTGGATAGTACATGTATGACATAATCAGCTCTAAAATGACATAATAACCTTAGATAGTTCTATAAAATAACTAAATATGCTTTAGTTAGTTAAAAAATGGTATAACTACCTTGGATAGCTCAATAACAACCTAAACTAATCTTAGCTAGTTCATTCATGACATAATTAGCTCTAAAATGACATAATAGCCTTAGATAGCTCTATAAAATGCCTAAATATGCTTTAGTTAGATAAAAATGGCATAACTACCTTGGATAGCTCAATAATGACATAATTAGCATACTTTCGTCAAGAATGGCATAATAATCTTGGTTACCTCCAAAATGACCTAAACTTAGCTTATTTTCCTCGATAATGACATAATAACCTTACTTAGCTCCAAAATGACCTATTTACATAGCAATATCATTCTTCATAATAGCTTGAGCCCTTAACTATAATATTTTGTTCCTCTCTCTTAGGCGCACCACAACAAGAAGCCTGTGCCAAATCTGTTCGACCTCTATGGCATGGCCCATAGTGCCCCTTACAAGAAGGCCAAGGCATTCTCGAAGGAAGAACTAGATCATCCAGAGAGCTTCACCAACATCTCCTCCCACCACAAGCTCGTGAAGTACAGAGGCGAGGGGAAGGCGAGGAAAGGGGAGGACTTTATAACCTGAGCCAGGATCCTTTTGGTACAGAGCTGGTGATGATATCTGGTGGCGGGAGGTCCCATGGCTCCATAGCCATTGGTGATGGGCTGATACGTTGTCCTAGGACTCTCCCGCAGATCAAGAAGCGCCAGAGTAGCTCCGATCCTGACATAACGCCTCGTGCATGGCCCGCGGAGCTCGCCATGGCAGTTAGTTATACCGGTTCTCTCACCTTTCCTACATTACATTGTGTGTGCATCCATCGATGATTACAATGCTAACAAGGAGTGGTGTGTTGCAGGCATTGGTTGAGAAAGAGAGATTGAACACCCAGGCGCTTTTGGAGGTGCCAAGAAGGGAGGCGGCGGAGAGGGAGAGGGAGAGGGAGGAGAGGACGACTAAGCTGTTGGAGGAGGAGAGGAACCGGAATGAGGCATCTCACCGGGCCCTATACGAGCTCCTCGTGGTACGTTTGCCATGCATATTAGCCAAATCATGCACGTAATGTTCACATTACTAACTAATATGACTGACTCGTGAGAACCAAATGTGTAGACCATGTGTGAGAAAAACGATCAGACCCCTCCGCCGATGCCCTAGATTGCTCCGGCGACCACGGTGAGTTTGATTTGAATGGTCGTTAGTTTCTAGTATTCACATTTCAGTTGCATCATGCTAACGAGACATTGTTGGAAATGATCTTTGGTGCAGCATGCCTCCCGACAAGCATCGATCAATCCTTCTGCGTCTGGCAATGGCGGAACCCCGACCGGTCCTTCACCTACGTGTGCCACTAGCGCAGCCCCGGCCGTTCCTTCACCTCCGTGATAACGGTATTTTTCTTCTTATTTAGTCCATTTATGACATAATTTAGCCTATTTAGTCCACAAATGACATAATAAGATGAAGAAAATCAAGGAAGAGGAAGAAAAGAAGGAATAGGAAGAAAAGAAGAAGAAGTTCTTCTTCTTTTCTTCTTCTTCTTTTCCTCCTCTTACTTGTTTTTATTCGTAAATGGCATAATAACCTTGCTAACCTCATAAATGTCATATACTTAGCTTGTTGTCCTCTAAAATGACACAATAAGCTTAGTTAGGTAAAAAAATGGCATAATTAGCTAGGTTAGCTCAAAAATGACCAAGTTTACCTAGGTTAGCTCCAATATGATCCATTTAACCTATGTTAGCTCCAAAATGATCCATTTAACCCATTTTAGCTCCAAAATGACCTATTTACCTAGCTTAGCTCTAAATTGACCTACACACTTAGCATTTTTTACCTACCTTAGCCCAAAAATGGCATTTTACCTACATTAGTTAGAAAAGAAGAAGATAAAGAATAGGAGAGGAGAGAAAGAAAGAGAAGGTAAATTCTTCTTCTTCTTCTTCTTCTTCTTCTTCTTCTTTTCCTCATCTTCCTTTTCTTCTAGCTAGTCTTCTTCTTCTTCTTCTTCTTCTTCTTCTAACTTTCATCTTTCCCAATTTGCAGATTTGCGATATGAGGTAGCTTTGCATTGATGGAGTGTCCTATTCTTCTGTTGCTTTCTTGTTGTTTATGAAAACTTATTTGGATATGTATGTCTATATGGATATGTTGTTGGAAACTTGTTTCTGGATATGTATGTATATATGGATATGTTGGACTTTGTTGAACTATGTTGTTGGATTCGATGAAATATGTTGTTGGACATGCTGTTATATGTTGTTGGATATGTTGGAGTTGTATGTATGTATATCTGTGTGTGGAATCCTGCCAAATTAAATGGATTCAAATAAAAACAGGGGATATATAGCCTCTTTGCCGTCTGCTAGCGGATGGCAAAGAGCTTTGCCGACTGCTAGCAGACGGCAAAGAGGACACGTGGCAACTACCTCTAGAAACTGGGAACACTGGGGTGCTTATTTGGGCACTTTGCCATCTGCCAGCAGACGACAAAGTTACCAAATAGGACTAGCAAACAGGGCCAGCTATGCCGTCTTCCAGCGGACGACAAAGATTCAAAGCTCTTTGCCGTCCGTTGGCACACGGCATAGCTGTCCACATGGCAGCTTCTTAGTGCTAGCCGAGCTGTGCCCTTTGCCTCTTTGTCGTCTGCTAGCAAACAGCAAATAAAACACGTCGTTAACCCCTCACGGCTCTCACCCCACCCCATTGCCATCCATGATCTTTGTCATCTGCTGGTCTCCGACGGCGGACGACAAAACCCTTTGCCAGCACTCGTTCATATGGACAGTTTGCCGTCCGCTGGCGGACGGCATAGGACTTTGTCGTCCTCCATCCATGCCTTTGCTGTCTGCCATGGCAAACGGCAAATAAGCTGATTCCAGTACTGATGTCGGTAATCAGAATTGTGTGCAATCATTATAGACAGCCCATACGGTATTTTGTTGTGAATTATGTGCTCGATAGGTCACACAATTGAAGAAACCAACCTGTGGGCGATAATGTAAAAGATCTATGTCGAATATGTATTACTAACTGTCTGCATGAGATTGATAGGGGAAACAAAGATAACGAATTAATATGAGCGAACGGAAACAGAGGTATATACAGTATGATTAGTTTAGTCATTCTTCTTGTTCTTGTTGTTGGATGGCCCCGCGACATCGTCTTGGCGAGAACACTTCTTGCTGCTGACCATTGGCTTTTCATCGCCGCCGTCGTCGTCATCGTCCTCCTCCTTGTTCGACCATTCCTCCTCCTCCTCATCGTCGTCCTCTTCTTCATCCTCCGACGGCTCCTCATCCGTCTGGTTGTCGTCTGACGACTCCGGAGGCGGCGTCCCTTCCAAGCTCCGAATAATATCGGGTCTGGGCTCGATGTCGGACTCATGGAATACGAGTGGGATGATTCCGATGTTGACCTATTATCAGGCGCCAGACTGCTGGCAGAACTGTCGTCCTTGTTGTCGCTCGACATGGCTGCAGTACGTATACAAATTGAGAGAAAGCGATATTGCAGAGTGTGTGCAAGTGTGTATCATGGCCGGTCGGGGACGATGAAGATGGTGGACACTTAAGTGGGGTATATAGAGAAGAGTAATGTCAATTGAAGCGGGGGATTGACGTATTATCTAACCACTGATATAATCAACCACAATTATTTGTACCCAGTCGCCCCAAATTCCCGGGGTTGCGCAGTTCTCAATGTGATAATTATGCACACGCGTTGGAATGTCCAAATATGAAATAAGCATTTTTCATCGTACTACTCACTCCGTACCAGCAACCTAGGTGGGGAAAAATGAGAGAACTTGATGATTATTTGGTAATCAATACCATTGCATGCAGAGAATTGACCACTGGATGTTATGCTAAGTAGTCTAGAGTCATTAAATGCATACAAGCCCCAGGACCCCTATTGGCTAATTTCTTTTTTCAGGACAAAAAACAAGGAACAAGTTTTGGGATTATTTGGTTTTCATAATGTGACTTATGCACCGGTACGAATGGAGTAGGACAGTTGGCAATCAATACATTGAGCCCTTCTTATTGATGAAGCCAGCAATAATCAAACTACAAAGGAAAAGAAAAAAGACAAAGGAAAATATCTGCATGAATCTTTGCGTATCATCAATTGCATAGGACCTAGATGTGCATTACTTAGAGCACATCTAGATGTGCTTTAGCAATATTGTCAAACAAAAACCCTAACCATCCTTGCAAACAACGTATAGAACATGGCTAATGCGACAACCACAACTACACATGCTATTCCTTCTTGTCTCTTGCTTTCATCTGTTGCCTATGATTGATTCTTTCTTGCTTCATCGTACTGATTGTACACTCCAGATCAGTCAGTTTCTTCTTCAACTTTACGTTATCTTCTGCGAGCTTGGTGATAACACTCAGAGCCCTGCCATGCCATTCTTCATCCAGCCAGTTAACAAAGGCACAAGCCTCATATCCCTGCCAATGTTAAATAGTATTCAGGATGAGCAGTGGCATTAACTCAACTAAAATGATGAACTTAGCACTAACCTCTAAGGGGCAACTGAGAAACCGTCTGCCAATGTCATATCCCTCCATGCATACACTCGAGTGGGAGTGTGCACGTGCACACAACTCAGCTTTTGGTACTTAGCACACTAACCTCTAAGGGGAACTGAGAAACCGTCTGCCAATGTCGAATCCCTCCATGCATACACTCGAGCGGGAGTGTGCCCATGCACACAACTCAGATTTTTGTACTTCTCGGTGGCGCAAAACTCGGAGTCGAGCTCGTGTTGCGGGAGTCTGGAGTCATGCTCTGGATCCGACGGCTGATCACTTTCCTGGGGGGGCATTCAAGACGGATTCAGCAAGGAGTTACTTTGGACATGCTAAAAAAGATCGGGATAGATTGGAACCTGATGGGACAATTCGGATTCGTAGTACACCTGCCTTCTGATGACCTTAGGCAAATGCTTGGCGGTGACCGCCGTCATGGCGGCGCTGCCAAGAGCAGCGATACGAGTAGGAGCAACCGCACCGAATCCATCAGCACCACTCGTCCGCATTCCCCCAATGCCAGCGCCACGCGGGGGAATTTGGAGGCTATTTAGGGATTTGGGGGAAATGGGGAAACTGTGGGGATAAGCTAACGATCGGAACTACTCATCGAACTATGTTGTATACGGCACACTGTTTATACATGTCGTTTGTATTAGGTATTGCAACTTCACACATGATTCCCGCACCAAACCATGTGAGAAGACAACGTAGGTGAGACACGGTTGTCATGACATAACCGTATGTGATGTAGTACAACCTGTACATATGGGGCTGCAATAATTTAGTTACAGTAACACTTAGTGTAAACAACCGCTCTACGGATATCTGTCAAAAAAATAAAACAGAGGATATGCAGATAGAGATGGCGGCGGCGGCCGAGGCAACAACTATCTGACAAGAGGTCAATCCTTGGTCGGTGGGCGGTGGCGGCATCACAGGAGGTCAATCCTCGGACTGCGGCGGTAGATAGGAGGAGCTCAACCATCAAGGTCGGCGACGACATGATTGGAGCACATCCATTAACGTCGCTGGAGGGATAGTGGAGGTTGAACTTCAGGCGGTAGCCACACTAAGCTTTGCTCCTCGACCCTGCTATCTTGGCATGTCGTCGCATCGCGCTTCTGGGTCTGCTGGGTGGAGGTCACCACACGGCTAATTAATTAAGGTATTCTTTTCATGAGTGGCTTAATTAAGATATTCAATTCCTAAGGGCAGTGTTGTAGTACTCTGCGTGTAAATTGACTGGCCATTAATTTTTTTCATTGCACGGCTGGATAACAATATGGAGCGCCCTCAGTAATTATGAAAATAAAATCTTGTGATTTATGCACGCATCTTTGGGCATCAGTTAATCCATATATTAGTGTTGTCCACTACTGGAATCAAGGAATTTGCCATCACCAGTTTTTTGTTGTTTGCTAGCTGACGGCAAAGAAGGTCTTTGCCGTCCACTTACAAAAAATAGACGACAAAGAACTGGCTGATGGCAAAGATAATATTTGCCATCAACTAGTTCTTTGTCGTCTGCTAGCTGATGGCAAAGTGCCCAAAAGCATATGGCAAAGAGGTGGGTGGGGTCCACTGGAGGCCAGCGCATGGAGACTGCCCACCCCCCTCTTTGCCGTCTGCTAGCTGATGACAAAGGTTCTTTGTCGTCTGCTAACAAACGGCAAACAGAAACCCTTCTAACGGCCCTAACGGCCACCCCACCTCCCACTCCTCTCTATCTTCTCTCTCTGTGTCTCTCTCCCTCGTTCCTCGCACCCGCACCCGCTTCCCCTGACGCCCCGCCGCACCGGCCTCCGCCCCCGACCCCCACCGCCCCTGACCCCCCGCCGCCCTGGGGACCCGGCGCCCTGCCGCCCTTCCTCTGCCCCGCCGCCGCCCTCTTCATTGCCTCGCCCTCTTCACCGACCCCCTTCGGTGAGCCCCTGCCCCTGCCCCACCCCCTATGTTTTTTAATCAATTATGTTTTTTGCATCAATTAGGTTTTTTTAGGTGAGCATTCATCTTCTATTTTTTTTCTTTTTTTCTATTGTTAAATTAGGTTAGTCCTAGGTTAGGTTAGTGCTAGGTTAGGTTAGAAAGATGAAAAAAAATAAGAAGAAGAAGAAGAAGAAGAAGAAAAAGAAAAAGAAAAATAGGAGGAGAAGAAGAAAACGAAGAGAAGAGGAGGAGGAGGAGAAGAAGAAGCGGGTTAGGGGGTTCCTCGGGGCACCCAGGGACGAGCGGGTTAGGGGGTTCCTCGGCGTTGATGGAACCCTAAATGATGACTATTTAGGTTAGAGGGTGCCTTGGCATCGATGAAAGCTTAAATGACATCTATATATAGGTTAGGGATGCCTCGACGTCGACGGGACCCTAAATGACATATATTTTGGGTAGGGGTGCCTCCGCGTGGACGAAACCTTAAATAACATCAATTATGGTTATGGCATACCTCGGCGTTGATGGAACCCTAAATTACATCTATTTAGGTTAGAGGGTGCCTCGGCATCAATGGAACAATAAATGACAGCTGTTGAGGTTACCGGGTGCCTCGGTGTCGACAGAACCCTAAATGATAACTCTTTAGGTTAGGGGTTGTTGCGGGGAACAAGCAGTGCGAATCATTTTTTTACAACTAGGTGGTGGCATCCTATTGTAAATAATTAGTTACATTGACGGAAAAACAATAATCCTATGTTACTCATCTTTGGATTTAAATGTGCAGTTGTTTCGTCGTTGCGAGGGTCTGGTGTTCGACGAGCTCCGCCCCTGCTTTCATGGGTGAGCACCAATGACATCTCCTCCTCCCCCTTCATTTGCTCTATTTCGGTCTTCATGCTAATGAAACTTGCTAGTTATAGGTAGATTAAGTCATTAGTATGTGTCTCCCATTCGAAAGGGTTACAGTTATAAATATGCATGCATTTGCATATTTATAACCATGGTTCTTTCAGATTGTCCAACGTTATCCATGGACAATCCGAGTATGTGTAGATTGGGTTCGTTTTCCCATATGCTCTGCTATGGATCCCATGCATAATTTTGTCAGTGTATCCCTATTTTTCTCTGAGTACACATCCGCTATGTTGATTGCTGAGACGTGTATCAGGAGAACAGCGGGGAGATGCTACCAAAATTTTGCATCGGATCTGGAGTAGAGCATGGGAAAACGAACCCAATCTACACAACTCGGGTGGGATTAGGACCTATCATTACCTATTAGTGTGTAGGTTGCATGGACGTAATAAAATTGACAAACTAGATTAACTGATGAATATACATGCTGAATTTTATATATATATATATATATATATATATATATATATATATATATATATATCTGTTGTCTTTAGCATCTAGGCAGGATGCATGATCGTGCGTGGATGTACATCGGTCACACTAGTTAGAGAGAGATGACCACTGAATGGTTAACAAAAACCAAGGGGTTTGTGGAAGCCACATTTGCAAATGGCCAGAGAAAAACTTGGTACCCCTGTGCTAGGTGCGACACCTTTCAACAGAGGACAAATGATGAAATGGGTAAACACCTGCGGAAGTGGGGGTTTTACGCCTCATTATATGGTATGGACATTTCATGGTGAGTCTGCCCAACGTGCCAGAGCTGAGGTGGTTCATTGTCGCACTGACGAGCATGGTACCGGGATCGAAGACATGGTGCAAGACTTTGATGGTGCTCGGGATTCGGACGATGAGATGGAGGAATCTGCAAAGGCCTTGAATGAAATGTTGGAGTCTTCAAAACATCCTATCCACGAGCACACTAAGCTTTGTCAGCTGGATGCCATCACACAAGTAATGGCTCCGAAGGCTCAATTCAACTTGGGCAGAGAATGCTATGACGTGATGATGACAGTATTTGGCCGCTTTCTACCCAAAGGCCATGTAATGCCTGCAAACCCGTACCAGTCGGACAAAATCCACCGCGCACTTAAGATGCCCTATGAGAAGATAGATGCCTGTGAGAAAGGATGTGCCTTATTTAGGCTTGAGTATGCAGACTTGAACTATTGTCCCATTTGCAAGTCTTCCAGGTATGTTGTGGTAGACAACGGTATGGGCGAGATGAGGCAAACCAAAATCCTCATTAATGTTCTTGGTATATGCCAATCGTACCAAGACTTCAACATATTTTCATGGTCGAAGAGACGGCCAAACAGATGACATGGCACAAAATGGGCTAAAGAACCAAACTAGATGCATATGGGAGTCAGATGATGGTACACACATCGGATGGTTCTGCGTGGAAGCACATCGATGCATTACATGAACAAAAAGTGGCAGATCCAAGGCATCCTCGAGTCGCCATCAGCATGGATGGGTTCAATGTGTTTGGTTTGACGGCAACCCAATACAGTTGTTGGCCTGTATTTGTCATTTGAATCAATCTCCCCCCAGGACGGATTATGCAAAGAAAGAACATTTGCTTGACGTTGATAATTCCAGGGCCCAACTATCTAGGGAAGAATATGAATGTGTACATGCAGCCGCTTAAGGATGAATTGCAAGAAGCTTGGGATAATGGGTTCAAGACATACAACGCTGCTAGCAAACAAAACTTCATAATGTGTGTCGGTACATGTACTCGATGCATGACTTAGCTGTCGTATGCGCTATTTGTTGGCTGGTGTGTGCATGGAAGGTTCCCGTGCCCACATGCAAGGTAGCTCTTCAGTTTTGTTGGCTGTAGGCGGGTCGCAAGTTTTCTTGCTTCAACTTTGTAGGATAAAAAGTAGGTCTAGAGGGGGGTGATTAGACTACTTGACCCAATAAAATCTAACCTTTTCACAATTTTAGTTGTGGGCAGATTTTAGCAATTAACACAAGTCAAGCAATCAACCTACACATGCAATTCTAAGAGTGTAGCAGCGGAAAGTAAAACATTGCATATGAAGGTAAAGGGAAGGGTTTGGAGAGTGCAAACACAATGTAGACACAGAGATTTTTGGCATGGTTCCGATAAGTGGTGCTATCGTACATCCACGTTGATGGAGACTTCAACCCACAAAGGGTAATGGCTGCGCGAGTCCACGGAGGGCTCCACCCATGAAGGGTGCATGAAGAAGTAACCTTGTCTATCCCACCATGGCCATCGCCCATGAAGTACTTGCCTCACTCGGGTAGATCTTCACGAAGTAGGCGATCTCCTTGCCCTTACAAACTTCTTGGTTCAACTCCACAATCTTGTCGGAGGCTCCCAAGTGACACCTAACCAATCTAGGAGACACCACTGCCCAAAAGGTAATATGTGGTGTGTTGATGATGAACACCTTGATCTTGTGCTTCAAATGATAGTCTCCCCAACACTCAACTCTCTCACACGGATTTGGATATGGTGGAAAGATGATTTGAGTGGAAAGCAACTTGGGGAAGGCTACAAATCAAGATTCTTGTGGTAGGAATGATATATCTTGATCTCAACACATGAGTAGGTGGTTCTCTCTCAGAAAATGTATGCTGGAAGTGTAGGCACGTTCTAATGGCTCTCTCTCCAATGTAGAAGGGGCTGGAGGGGCATATATAGCTGATGTCTACTACACAACCTTCTTCTTGTAGACGTTGTTGGGCCTACAAATGCATAGGTTTGTAGGACAGTAGCAAATTTCCCTCAAGTGGATGACCTAAGGTTTATCAATCCGTAGGAGGCGTAGGATGAAGATGGTCTCTCTCAAACAACCCTGCAACCAAATAACAAAGAGTCTCTTGTGTCCCCAACACACCCAATACAATGGCAAATTGTATAGGTGCACTAGTTCGGCGAAGAGATGGTGATACAAGTGCAATATGGATGGTAGATAAAGGTATTTGTAATCTGAAATTATAAAAACAACAAGGTATGAAGCGATAAAAGTGAGCGTAAATGGTATTGCAATGGTAGGAAACAAGGCCTAAGGTTCATACTTTCACTAGTGCAAGTTCTCTCAACAATAATAACATAGATAGATCATATAACAATCCCTCAACATGCAACAGAGAGTCACTCCAAAGACACTAATAGCAGAGAACAAACGAAGAGATTATGGTAGGGTACGAAACCACCTCAAAGTTATCCTTTCTGTTCTATCTATTCAAGAGTTCGTAGTAAAATAACATGAAGCTATTCTTTCCGCTCAATCCATCATAGAGTTCATACTAGAATAACACCTTAAGACAGAAATCAATCAAAACCCTAATGTCACCTAGATACTCCATTGTCACCTCAAGTATCCGTGGGCATGATTATATGATATGCATCACACAATCTCAGATTTATCTATTCAACCAACACAAAGTACTTCAAAGAGTGTCCCAAAGTTTCTACCGGAGAATCAAGACGAAAACGCGTGCCGACCCCTATGCATAGGTTCATGGGCGGAACCCGCAAGTTGGTCACCAAAACATACATCAAGTGGCACATGATATCCCATTGTCACCATAGATAATCACGGCAAGATATACATCAAGTGTTCTCAAATCATTAAAGACTCAATCCCACAAGATAACTTCAAAGGGAAAACTCAATCCATTACAAGAGAGTAGAGGGGGAGAAACATCATAAGATCCAACTATAATAGCAAAGCTCGCGATACATCAAGATCGTGCCATAGAGAGAACACGAGAGAGAGAGAGATCAAACACATAGCTACTGGTACATACCCTCAGCCCCGAGGGTGAACTACTCCCTCCTGGTCATGGAGAGTGCCAGGATGATGAAGATGGCCACTGGTGATGGGTTCCCCTTCCGACAGGGTGCCGGAACGGGCTCCCGAGAGGTTTTTGGTGGCTATAGAGGCTTGTGGCGGCGGAACTCCCAATCTATCTTGATTATTCGACGTTTTTAGGGTATGTAGGCTTATATAGGCGAAAGAAGTCGGTCAGGGGAGCCTCGAGGGGCCCACGAGAGGGTAGGGCGCGCCCAGGGGGGTGGGTGCGCCCCCTGTCTCGTGGCCTCCTCGATGATCCCCTGGCTTGCACTCCAAGTTCCTGGGACTGGTTCTGTTCCAAAAATAACTTTTCCAAAGGTTTCATTCCATTTGGACTCCATTTGATATTCTTTTTCTTCGAAATACTGAAACACGCAATAAAACAGCAATATGGGCTGGGCCTCCGGTTAATAGGTTAGTCCCAAAAATGATATAAATGTGTAAAATAAAGCCCATAAACATCCAACATGGGTAATATAATAGCATGGAACAATAAAAAATTATAGATACGTTGGATACGTATCAAGCATCCCCAAGCTTAATTCCTGCTCGTCCTCGAGTAGGTAAATGATAAAAACAGAATTTTTGATGTGGAATGCTACCTAGCATAATTCTCAATGTAATTTTCTTTATTGTGGCATGAATGTTCAGATCCAAATGATTCAAGATAAAAGCTTACAAATCATAAAAATAATAATGCTTAAAAGCATACTAACAAATAATCATGTCCTATCAAAATAGCATAGCCAAAGAAAGCTTATCCCTACAAAATCATATAGTTAGGCCATGCTTCATTTTCATTACACAAAATACTCCCATCATGCACAACCCCGATGACGAGCCGAGCAATTGTTTCATACTTTTTAACGCGCTTCAGCTTTTTTCAACTCTTACGCAATACATGAGCGCAAGCCATGGACATAGCACTATGGTGGTATATGGTGGTGGTTGTGAGGACAAAAGGAGGGAGAAGATAGTCTCACATCAACTAGGCGTATCAACGGGCTATGGAGATGCCCATCAATAGATATCAATGTGAGTGAGTAGGGATTGCCATGCAACGGATGCACTAGAGCTATAAATATATGAAAGCTCAACAAAAAGCACTAAGTGGGTGTGCATCCAACTCGCTTGCTCACGAAGAGCTAGGGAATTTTGAGGAAGCCCATCATTGGAATATACAAGCCAAGTTCTATAATGAAAAATTCCCACTTAGTATATGAAAGTGACAACATAGGAGACTCTCTAACATGAAGATCATGGTGCTACTTTGAAGCACAAGTGTGGAAAAAGAGATAGTAGCATTGTCCCTTCTCTCTTTTTCTCTCATTTTATTATTTTTTTCTCTTTTCTTTTTTTCTTTTTGTCTTTTTTTCCTTTGGCCTTTCCTTTTTTTCTTTTTTTTCTTTTTGGCCTTTCTCTTTTTTTCTTTCTTTTTGTAAAGTCCGAAGTCTCATCCCGACTTGTGGGGGAATCATAGCCTTCATCATCCTTTCCTCACCGAGACAATGCTCTAAAAATGAAGATCATCACACTTTTATAGATTTACAACTCAAGGCTAGAACAAAATATGACTCTATATGAATGCCTCCAGCGGTGTACCGGGATATGCAATGAATCAAGAGCGATATGTATGAAAATTATGAAGGTGGCTTGCCACAAATACGATGTCAACTACATGATCATGCAAAGAGCAATATGACAATGATGGAATGTGTCATAATAAACGGAATGGTGGAAAGTTGCATGGCAATATATCTCGGAATGGCTATGGAAATGCCATAATAGGTAGGTATGGTGGCTGTTTTGAGGAAGGTAAATAATGGGTTCATGATACCAGCGAAAGTTGCGCGGTATAATAGAGGCTAGCAAAGTGGAAGGATGAGTGTGCGTATATCCATGGACTCACATTAGTCATAAAGAACTCATAAACTTATTGCAAAAGTCTACTTAGCCCTCGAAGCAAAGTACTACTACGCATGCTCCAATAGGGATAGATTGGTAGGAAATGACCATCGCTCGTCCCCGATTGCCACTCATAAGGAAGACAATCAAAAGAGCACCTCATGCAACAAATTTGTCACACAACTTTTACCATATGTGCATGCTACGGGACTTGCCAACTTCAACAAAAGTATTTATCAATTTCATAATTATCCACTAGCATGACCCTAACATTACTACCTTTATATCTCAAAACAATTATCAAGCAACAAATTGATCCTAGTGTCTAATGCACTTTCTATGATAGTTTTTATTATACCCAACTTGGATGCTCATCATACTAGGACCAAATTCATAACCATAGCAAATACCATGCTATTCTAAAAGACTCTCAAAATAATATAAGTGAAGCATGAGAGACTAGCAATTTCTTCAAAATATAACCACCGCCGTGCTCTAAAATATATAAGTGAAGCACTAGTGCAAATGACAAACTACTCCGAAAGATATAAGTGAAGATCAATGAGTAGTTAAATAATTATGCAACTATGTGAAGACCCTCTCTCATTTAAGAATTTCAGATCTTGGTATTGTATTCAAGTAGCAAGCAAAACAAAATAAAATGACATTGCAAGGATAGCACAACTCATGTGAAGAAGCAAAAACTTAGGCTCAACCGATACTAACCGATAGTTGTTGAAGAAGAAAGGTGGGATGCCTACCGGGGCATCCCCAAGCTTAGATGCTTGAGACTTCTTGAAATATTATCTTGGGGTGACTTGGGCATCCCCAAGCTTGAACTTTTGTGTCTCCTTAATTCCTCCCATATCATGGTTTCTCTTTTTATCAAAAGCTTCATCCACACCAAACTCAACAAGAACTCGTGAGATAGGTTAATATAAACCAATTTAAAACCTTATCATTTTCTACTGTAACAAATCACTAAAATTATTATTCAACATTTCATACTAAATGTCTCTGCATATTTAACACTCCTATCCTCAAATAGAATCATTAAACAAGCAAACATATGCAAACAATGCAACCATAATAGCAATCTACCAAAACAGTATAGTCTGTAAAGAATGCAAGATTCATCATACTTCCCTAACTCCAAAAATTATGAGAAAAATATTACGTTGTAGAAGATTTATCAGCGCTCATTACACAAAAAGATTCAACATTATATCATTCTCTGACATTTCTAGGGAATTTTTGCAACAGCGGTAAACTTTCTGTTTTCAAACAGCAACATGTATACTAGCAAAATAAGCATGACAAAGGCTATCCTTGACTTTTTATTGAAACTAAAGATGCAAAATATTATTCTAAATAAAATCAAGCAAACATTAACAAAATAAAATGACGCTCCAAGCAAAACACATATCATGTGGTGAATAAAAATATAGCTCCAAGTAAAGTTACCGATGAACGAAGACGAAAGAGGGGATGCCATCCGGGGCATCCCCAAGCTTAGTTGTCCTTGAATATTACCTTGTGGTGCCTTGGGAATCCCCAAGCTTTGGCTCTTGCCACTCCTTATTCCATAGTCCATCGAATCTTTTACCCAAAACTTGAAAACTTCAACCATACAAAACTCAAAACAAAACTTGTAAGCTCCGTTAGTACAAGAAAACAAACCACCACTTTAAGGTACTGTAATGAACTAATTATTTATTCATATTGGTGTTAAACCTACTGTATTCCAACTTATCTATGGTTCATACCCTCTGATACTACTCATAGATTCATCAAAATAAGCAAACAACACATAGAAAACAGAATCTGTCAAAAACAGAACAGTCTGTAGTAATCTGTATCAAACGTATACTCCTGGAACTCAAACAATTCATAAATAACTTTCTGTACCTGAGAAATTTGTATATTAATCATCTGCAAAAAGAATCAACCTAAAATCACTCTTCAGTAAAAAATGGCAGCTAATCTCGTGAGCGCAAAAGTTTCTGTTTTTTTACAGCAAGATCACATAAACTTCACCCAAGTCTTCCCAAAGGCTCTACTTGGCACTTTATTGAAACAAAAGCTATAAAACATGATTAATACAGTAGCATAATCATTTGGACACACAAAAACAGTAAGGATAAATATTGGGTTGTCTCCCAACAAGCACTTTTCTTTAATGCCTTTTTAGCTAGGCATGATGATGGCAATGATGCTCACATAAAAGATAAGAATTGAAACATAACGGGAGCATCATGAAGAATATGACTAGCACATTTAAGTCTAACCCACTTCCTATGCATAGGGATTTTGTGAGCGAACAACTTATCGGAACAATAATTAACTAGCATAGGAAGGTAAAACAAGCATAACTTCAAAAAATTTAACACATAGAGAGGAAACTTGATATTATTGCAATTCCTACAAACATATGTTCCTCCCTAATAATAATTTTCAGTAGCATCATGAATGAATTCAATAATATAACCAACACCTAAAGCATTCTTTTCATGATCTACTTGCATAGAAATTTTATTACTCTCCACATAAGCAAATTTATTCTCATCAATAGTAGTGGGAGCAAACTCAACAAAATAACTATCATGTGAGGCATAATCCAATTGAAAACTAAAATAACGATGACAAGTTTCATGGTTATCATTATTATTAATAGCATACAAGTCATCACAATAATCATCATATATAGCAACTTTGTTCTCATAATCAATTGGAACCTCTTCCGGAATAGTGGATTCATCACCAAATAAAGTTGACACTCTTCCAAACCCACTTTCATCAATATAATCATCATAAATAGGAGGCATGCTTTCATCATAATAAATTTGCTCATCAAAACTTGGGGGACAAAAAATATCATCTTCATCAAACATAGCATCCCCAAGCTTGTGGCTTTGCATATCATTAGCATCATGGATATTCAAGGAATTCATACTAACAAATTGCAATCATGCTCATCATTCACATATTTCATGCCAAGCATTCTATGTAATTCTTCTTCTAGCACTTGAGCACAATTTTCCTTTTCATCATACTCACGAAAGATATTAAAAAGATGAAGCGTATGAGACAAACTTACCTCCATTTTTCTTTGTAGTTTTTCTTTTATAAACTAAACTAGTGATAAAACAAGAAACAAAAAGATTCGATTGCAAGATCTAAAGATATACCTTCAAGCACTCACCTCCCCGGCAACGGCGCCAGAAAAGAGCTTGATGTCTACTACACAACCTTCTTCTTATAGACGTTGTTGGGCCTGCAAGTGCACATGTTTGTAGGACAGTAGCAAATTTCCCTCAAGTGGATGACCTAAGGTTTATCAATCCATAGGAGGCGTAGGATGAAGATGGTCTCTCTCAAACAACGATGCAACCAAATAACAAAGAGTCTCTTGTGTCCCCAACACACCCAATACAATGGCAAATTGTATAGGTGCACTAGTTCGGCGAAGAGATGGTGATACAAGTGCAATATGGATGGTAGATAAAGGTATTTGTAATCTGAAATTATAAAACAGCAAGGTAGCAAGCGATAAAAGTGAGCGTAAACGGTATTGCAATGATAGGAAACAAGGCCTAAGGTTCATACTTTCACTAGTGCAAGTTCTCTCAACAATAATAACATAGATAGATCATATAACAATCCCTCAACATGCAACAAAGAGTCACTCCAAAGACACTAATAGCGGAGAACAAACGAAGAGATTATGGTAGGGTACGAAACCACCTCAAAGTTATCCTTTCTGTTCTATCTATTCAAGAGTTCGTAGTAAAATAACAAGAATCTATTTTTTCCGCTCAATCCATCATAGAGTTCATACTAGAATAACACCTTAAGACACAAATCAACCAAAACCCTAATGTCACCTAGATACTCCATTGTCACCTCAAGTATCTGTGGGCATGATTATACGATATGCATCACACAATCTCAGATTTATCTATTCAACCAACACAAAGTACTTCAAAGAGTGTCCCAAAGTTTCTACCGGAGAATCAATACGAAAACATGTGCCAACCCCTATGCATAGGTTCATGGGCGGAACCCGCAAGTTGGTCACCAAAACATACATCAAGTGGCACATGATATCCCATTTCACCACAGATAATCACGTCAAGACATACATCAAGTGTTCTCAAATCATTAAAGACTCAGTCCGATAAGATAACTTCAAAGGGAAAACTCAATCCATTACAAGAGAGTAGAGGGGGAGAAACATCATAAGATCCAACTATAATAGCAAAGCTCGCGATACATCAAGATTGTGCCATAGAGAGAACACGAGAGAGAGAGAGAGAGATCAAACACATAGCTACTGGTACATACCCTCACCCCGAGGGTGAACTACCCCCTCCTCGTCATGGAGAGCGCCGGGATGATGAAGATGGCCACTGGTGATGGGTTCCCCCTCTGGCAGGGTGCCGGAACGGGCTCCCGAGAGGTTTTTGGTGGCTACAGAGGCTTGCGGCGGCGGAACTCCCAATCTATCTTGATTATTCGATGTTTTTAGGGTACGTAGGCTTATATAGGCGAAAGAAGTCGGTCAGGGGAGCCTCGAGGGGACCACGAGAGGGTAGGGCGCGCCTAGGGGGGGTGGCGCGACCCCCTGTCTCATGGCCTCCTCGATGATCCCCTGGCTTACACTCCAAGTTCCTGGGATTGGTTCTGTTCCAAAAATAACTTTTCCGAAGGTTTCATTCCGTTTGGACTCCGTTGATATTCCTTTTCTTCGAAATACTTAAACACGCAATAAAACAGCAATATGGGCTGGGCCTCCGGTTAATAGGTTAGTCCCAAAAATGATATGAATGTTTAAAATAAAGCCCATAAACATCCAAAACGGGTAATATAATAGCATGGAACAATAAAAAATTATAGATACGTTGGAGACGTATCAATAACCTCCACACAAAATCCAACCGTTACACACATTTGACCCAACTTGGTCAGACCGAATAGAAGAACTCGGTGAGACCGATTTAGTTCAAAATGTGAATGTTAGGAATCTCGATGGGACCGACTAGAACAACTCGGTGTGACCGATGTGCTAGGGCTTAGGCCAAACATCAACTCGTTAGCGCCAATTGCTGTCAAGCCAACTCGGTGAGACTGATATCATTACTCGATGAGACCGAAATAAATGCAACAAGTCACTGGGAGTTTGCAAGGACATCTCGGTGAGACCGAGATCCGTATCAGTGTGACCGAACTGTTAGGGTTTCTGGCAGTGGCTATGTCATATGAACTCGGTGGCTCCGGATAGAAAGTTTCAGTGGGGTCGAGTTTGACTTTGAGTTTTGGACATATTTGGAATGAGAAAGTGGCTGAGGGCTTTGGAGCAATATCACTAATGACTTTGACCAAGCAAGCCATTAAGCAACACCTCATCCCCTTTTAATAGTACTGACTTTCCTATGGACTCAATGTGATCTTGGATCACTAAAATATAAAAGAAGAGTCTTGATCTTTTGCCAATATGTACCTTAGCATTTTGAGGGGTCCACATTCCTAGTCCATGCCATGCCATTCATTGAACTTCCCGAAATATCAACCTTGAATGGATATTAGTTCAATGAGCTATATGTTGTTATGAATTACCAAAATCACTTGGGGATTAGTTGCACTTTCAGTCTCCCCCTTTTTGGTAATTGATGACAACATATAGATCAAAGCTTCGACAAATGATAATATGAATGAAATACATCGTCGCTTTGACAAGTATGTGATAAGCAAGAGCTCCCCCTAAATTTGTGCATTATTTCAAATTTGCGTTTGAATGCAAATGCACAATCGATTAGGATCATGGGTTACTCTTCCATGTCACATACATCTTGGTGGAGCACGCAAAATGATAAGAATTAAGCAAACATGCACTCATCACCAAAGATACAAGTGATTGATCATACACAAAATAATCATAGAGATAGACATGCAAGCACACGTTAAGCAAAGTATGATCAAACACATGATCACATAAGTATCTCACGAGCATAACACAAGTAGCAACAACCAAACCAACACAAGTAGCAATAAGCAAGGCAACTGAAAACCATCAAAAGCAAAAGACACTCTATCTCAAAGCTTATGATCTATACACTTTCTCCCTCTTTGGCAACAAGTTACCAAAAAGTTTGAAAATGTATAGTACTATACGACACTCTAGGCACGATCTTCGGGAGCTCCTGAAGGGGTCTTCTGGCTTGTATCTCCGGTGTGCGTAGATGGCATGGAGAGGAGTCCATCTACAAATGCCTCTTCTGAAGTCTATTGAGCTAGTGGAGTAGATACTGGAGGAACAACTGTAGTTGTGGTGGCAGGAGCAGAATGAGAACGCCTCAAATCTACAACTGGCTCAGTAGAAGACCTCAGTGCCCTTGGCACTGACTGTAACCTGTCTATAGTGGGTCTATCATCTCTGTCCTTAGCATTATCCCTCAGCTTCTCCATAGTGGTATGAATCTCTGTGACCTTCACATCAAGGTCATACATCTTGCTCTCAACTATACTTTCCAGACTTTCCTGATTTTTGGTTAATTTGGCCAGACTCTTCTCAATCCTCAGGGTAGCCTCAAGCAGATAGGTGAGATGATCTTGCTCGGTCTTAAGATTCAATATTGAAGCATCTGGAGCACTTGCTGTTGCTGCTTTGGCAGCCTTTGCTTTCTCTATCTTCTCTTGGGCCTCTGCACATGTGGGATGTGATGCATCCATGACAACCTCGTTGTCCTCAAAATTAGGCCTAAGAGGTAGGTGCTCTTTGTCCAGCAGATATGTCACTATTCCAACCTTGGAGTTGATCAACATCTGAATGTGTGGGGCATATCCACAAGACCTCTTTTGGTCGGCTACTTTCCTCTTTACTGTCTCAACAATCAAGCTCATGACTTTGAATTTCTGGGGCACATCAAACAAATGTAGCAAGTTAATGGAGTGACCATGTATCATCCTGTGATCTCTAGACTTGGGCAACAAGGTATGCCTCAAGATAGTGTTCATGGTGTCAAACCAGCAAGCATGTAGTAGATTGAAACAAACTTGTGTGTCTCCAGAGCTAAATTAGGAATAGGCTTGTACATGTTAGACATGGGAGTTGTGATCCTCCCTGGGTTTGCTGTAAACATCAAGATCATCTTCTCCTTCTTCTAGGGCTTTGATGAGAGTAGCCCATTCATAGATGGAGGACTGGTACCTGGTTCCCTCAGCCATCCAGACAATCTTACCATCAGGGTAAAAGTGGGGAGTAGAATAGAACTGCATAATCATTTCATCATTCCATTTTGTTAGCTTCTGTCCAACAAATGTGTCAACTCCATTCAGCATGAAGCTCTCATGCACATGGGGAAAATAGTCTTCATTGTCATCAATGTATTTCCAGTCAACCCATTTCATGTCACACACACTATGGGCTTCTTGTCTAACAAGACAGTCTCATAGAAGTTCTGATGTTCTATGGTGTGAAATCGGTAGTCCACAGCAGTCCTTCTTGTGGCATAAGGACCGGTCTTCCTCCATTGTCTCAGACCATGATCCTTCCTCAAGTTCATTTTTTCAGCCATAGGATGATCATCATTATGATCTGGGACCTTGGGCTTTAATTTCATGAGCACTAGTGGCTCATCATCTTCATGAACTTCAGGCATTGGGGCCTTGTTCTTTTCTGTAGCAGGGATGTTCCTAGTAGATCTCTTTGGAACTGAAGGCTGGTGTCGTGGATTTGTCACGGCAGATGTCCTAGTGTGAGGACTTAGTCGTGAGGCCAACGCATCTATGCGGTAGCTTGAAGGGGTTGGTTGGGATGGAGATACGCGAAGCGGATCAATACACAAGACAAGGATTTAGACAGCTTCGGGCCCCGGGAAACATCATCCGGTAATAGCCCTACATGTTGTTTGTGGCTAGGTCTTATTATCATCACAAGGGAGTCACCGTAAACCGGCTCTCCTCTAGTTGTGTCTAGCCCTAGAGATTGTTTCTTGTTGCCTCTCCCTCTTGGGGAGCCCTGCCTCTCCTTATATAAGTTGAAGGGGCGGGTTACATGTGGAGTCCTATTAGGATTAGGACTAGTCTACCTTCTAATACAAACCGGATACAAGTCCGGGTCTTAACTCCTTGTAAGGTAAATATTCCTCACACCTTTCCTCTTAAACCGACCCGCCATTAACATAAACCGACCTTCTGGGCCTTGGGCCTTGTCATCCATCTGTCCCGCCCGCCGGGTTACCAGTGAGTCATAATGTTCAGGTAGGTTGCTTGTAAACCATCTGGTCAGGGTGGGTCACCAATGAATCGCCGAGTGTAAACCGGGTCTCAAGTAAACCGCCAAGTCCGGCCGGGTCATATTTCCGGCCGGGTCATACCGTGGGGTATATCCCTGATATTAGCCCCCAGTTTAATTTGGATTCATCCATGTTAAACTGATCATGTAAAACAAACACAAGAACAAACTTGGCGGCTTGTGCCCCGGGTTAAAGATTCTTATAAACCGGCGCTTGATCATCCTTAAATCCTTGTCATTTCTTCCTTCTAGAAAATCCGAGTCAATAGACCAGCTTCATAATCAATTTGCTTGCAAAAGAAATATTGTAAATAAAGAATCCATTTGAATCGGCCTTCAATGCTCTGCTTTTCCAAAAATATTGGTTTTCAAATATTCAACTGATATTCAGCTGGCTTGAAGATGTAGAACTTGCCGATCTATGATTTCCAAAATTGCTGGGTTATAAAAACTGATAATTTCGGGTCATGATTGTTTCCAATGCCGATTCATGATTGTTGCCAACGCCGGTTCATGATTGTTGCAGACACCGGGTCATAATGATTGGTGATCTCGGGTCATACTGAAAATCGGAAGATATTTCTCCCTTATATCCATATTACCTGTAGCCCCCAAGTCTTGAACAGAACAAAGTGATGATTTGAGACTTGTTTCCATATAATTACTGCCACTTTGAAGAAATCCATGTTGTTCATCTCAGTCACTAGTAAAAACTGAATACTCCATATATGTAGCCCCCAAGTGCTGGGTTGTTATGCCTGCAGCAACCTGGGACTTGAAATTGCCTTATGCTCATAAAAACTTCAACCAGTGTAGCCCCTGATACGTCTCCAACGTATCTATAATTTTTGATTGTTCCATGCTATTATATTACCTGTTTTGGATGTTTATGGGCTTTATTTTATACATTATTATCATTTTTGCGACTAACCTACTAACCGGAGGCCCATCCCATATTGCTGTTTTTTTGCCTATTTCAGTATTTCGAAGAAAAGGAATATAAAACGGAGTCCAAACGGAATGAAACCTTCGGGAACCTGATTTTTGGAACGAACAAGATCCGGAGAGCTTGGAGTGCAAGTCAAGAAACAACAGGAGCCTCCGCGAGATAGGAGGGCGCGCCCCCCTATCTCATGGGCCCCTCGGGCGTCCATCGATGCACTTCTTCCTCCTATATGTACCTACGGACCCCGAAAACATCCAGGGGCACCACGAAACATAATTTCCACCACCATAACCTTCTGTATCTGCAAGATCCCATCTTGGAGCCTTCGTCGGCGCTCTGCAGGAGGGGGAATCGACCACGGAGGGCCTCTACATCAACATCCTTGCCCCTCCTATGAGTTGTGAGTAGTTTACCACAAACCTATGGGTCCATAGTTATTAGCTAGATGTCTTCTTCTCTCTTTTTGGATCTCAATACAATGTTCTCCCCCTCTCTTGTGGAGATCTATTCGATGTAATCTATTTTTGCGGTGTGTTTGTCGAGATCCGATGAATTGTGGGTTTATGATCAGATTTATCTATGGATATTAATTGAATCTTCTCTGAATTCTTTTATGTATGATTGAGTTATCTTTGCAAGTCTCTTCGAATTATCGGTTTGGTTTGGCCTACTAGATTGATCTTTCTTGCCATGGGAGAAGTGCTTAGCTTTGGGTTGAATCTTGCGGTGTTCTTACCCAGTGACAGAAAGGGTTGCAAGACACGTATTGTATTGTTGCCATCGAGGATAACAAGTTGGGGTTTATATCATATTGCATGAGTTTATCCCTGTACATCATGTCATCTTGCTTAATGCGTTACTCTGTTCTTATGAACTTAATACTCTAGATGCATGCTGGATAGTGGTCGATGTGTGGAGTAATAGTAGTAGATGCAGGCAGGAGTCGGTTTACTTGTTATGGACGTGATGCCTATATACATGATCATGCCTAGATAATCTCATAACTATGCGCTTTTCTATCAATTGCTCTACAGTAATTTGTTCACCCACCGTAATACTTATGCTCTCGAGAGAAGCCTCTAGTGAAACCTATGGCCCCCGGGTCTATCTCTTATCATATTTGCTTTCAATCTACTTTTATTTGCATCTCTACTTTTTGCATCTATATCATAAAATACCAAAAATATATTTATCTTATCATACTATCTCTATCAGATCTCACTTTCGCAAGTGGCCATGAAGGGATTGACAACCCCTTTATTGCGTTGGTTGCGAGTTCTCAGTTTGTTTGTGTAGGCGCGTGGGACTTTTGAGGAGCCTCCTACTGGATTGATACCTTGGTTCTCAAAAACCGAGGGAAATACTTACGCTACACTTGTTGCATCACCCTCTCCTCTTCGAGGAAAACCAACGCTAGCTCAAGACGTAGCAAGAAGGATTTTTGGCGCCGTTGCCGGGGAGGTCTTCGCTCAAGTCAAGACATATCAAGTAACTATCACAAACCCATCTCCCTCACATTTACATTATTCGCCATTTGCCTCTGGTTTTCCTCTCCCCCACTTCACCCTTGCCGTTTTATTCACCCTCTCTTTCCCAATCTCCTCCTCTCTTTTCGCTTGCCTTTTTCCGTTGCCCGTGTGTTTGCTCGTTTACCTCGTCATTATGGCTAGTCCTCCTATCCTTATTATCTCTCCCGAACAAGAAATTCACAATTTTAAGCAAAGGGAGGGAGAAAATTTAAAAGATGCTTGGCATAGAATTTGCAATGCCCAATATAAATCTCCTAGGAAGCTTTCCACTTCCGTTCTTCTCTGCAATTTTTATGTAGGCATTACTCCTTGGAATAGATGTGTTCTTGATATTGCTACCGGAGGTGATTTCATGAGTAGCCATACGTTTGATGCTTATAGGGCTATGTTAGATTTATTTGGCTCACCACCTCTTTTGGTTAATGGAACTGTTTTAACTTTAGAACACGTTATGCAACGGCTTGATATTATTGAAAATAAAATTGCCACTTTTGATTTGATTGAAAATTTGGATAAAAAGATTCATAATCTTATCACCCAATATGAATCTAGGGTTGGAGTTACCTTGAAAAATCTTAAAGCAAAAGAACATATAGTTAATGAAAAAATAGATCTTGATTCTGCTAGAATTGGTAAACTTGAGGATATAATTACCAACTTAGGTTCGTCTTTTTCTCCCATGAAAGATACCCCAAAACCCCCTACAAAAACCACCAAGCTCATCTATGTTCCTAAAAATAAAGGTGAAACTTCTAGTAAGGAAGACGCGGACCTCAAATCTATTTGTGTTCTCCCCAATGGTCTCTCTATCATTAAGAAACCTTTTGCTACCAATGAATTTCTTGAATTTTTGCCTAAAGGTTTGGCCATTACTAAAAAGGGAGAGATCCCTGGAGATCACGATCTTGCTACTTATGAGTCAAGTGCCAAAGATGGCACTCGTTAGATCTATCCTCGCTTTTATGCGTAGCTAGGGGCGTTAAACGATAGCGCTAGTTGAGAGGCAACCCAATTTTCTTTATGTTATTTGTTTTTGTTACTGTTTAGTGTTAAATTTTGTTTCTACTTTCTGTTTAGATGTGTTTTTTATCTTTTGTTTAGTGTTTGTGCCAAGTAGAACCTATAGGATAAACTATGATGATGGTTGATTTGATTCTGCTGAAAAACAGAAACTTTGCGCTCACGAGAAAAAATTCAATAAATCACAGAAACGTGATTTTGCATTGATTCTTTTTGCTTCTTATCAATATTTTTTTTTCCAGTACGCCCTATTTTGGTAGGATTTTTAGAGTTCCATAAGTTTGCGTTAGTTACATATTGCTACAGACTGTTCTGTTTTTGACAGATTCTGTTTTTCGTGTGTTGTTTGTTTATTTCAATGCATCTATGGCTAATAAATTAGTTTATAAACCATAAGGAAGTTGGAATACAGTAGGTTTAACACCCAAATAAATAAAGAATGAGTCCATTATAGTATCTTATGTGGTGGTTTTGTTTTCTTTCACTAACGGAGCTTATAAGATTTCCTGTTGAGTTTTGTGTTGTGAAGTTTTCAAGTTTTGGGTAAAGCTTTAATGGACTATGGAATAAAGAGTGGCAAGAGCCTAAGCTTGGGGATGCCCAAGGCACCCCAATATATTCAAGAATAGCCAAAATCCTAAGCTTGGGGATGCCCCGGGAAGGCATCCCCTCTTTCGTCTTCGTTCATTGGTAACTTTACTTGGAGCTATGTGTTTTGCTTGGAGCGTCGTGTATTATATTGGTATTTGCTTGTTTGTTTAACAAAATCATCCTTGCTGTAACACACCTTTTGGGAGAAGCCTATTTGATTAGAATTTGCTAGAATACTCTATGTGCTTCACTTATATCTTTTGAGCTTGATAGTTTTTGCTCTAGTGCTTCACTTATATCTTTTAGAGCATGGTGGTGGATTAATTTTGAAGAAATTGTTAGTCTCTCATGCTTCACTTATATTATTTTGAGAGTCTCTTATTACAACATGGTATTTGCTATGGTTACAAATTTGGTCCTAGAATGATGAGCATCCAAGTTGGGTATAATAAAAACTATCATAGAAAGTGAATTGGATGCTATGATCAATTTGATGCTTGATAATTGTTTTGAGATATGGAGGTAGTGATATTAAAGTCATGCTAGTTGGGTGATTATGAATTTACAGAATGCTTGTGTTGAAGTTTGTGATTCCCGTAGCATGCACGTATGGTGAACCGCTTTGTGATGAAGTTGGAGCACAATTTTATTTATTGAATGTCTTCCTTATGAGTGGCAGTCGGGGACGAGCGATGGTCTTTTCCTACCAATCTATACCCCTAGGAGCATGCACGTAGTGCTTTGGTTTTTGATGACTTCTAAAATTTTACAACAAGTATATGAGTTCTTTTGACTAATTTTGAGTCCATGGATTATACGCACCCTTTCACCCTTCCATTATTGCTAGCCTCTCTTGTACCGTGCAACTTTCGCCGGTACCATACACCCACCATATACCTTCCTCGAAACAGCCACCATAACTACCTATTATGGCATTCCCATAGCCATTCCGAGATATATTGCCATGCAACTTTCCACCATTTCATTTATTATGACACATTTCATCATTGTCATATTGCTCTTTGCATGATCATGTAGTTGCCATCGTATTTGTGGCAAAGCCACCATCATAATCTTCATACATGTGGCTCTTGATTCATTGCATATCCCGGTATACCGCCGGAGGCATTCACATAGAGTCATATCTTGTTCTAGCTTTGAGTTGTAAATCCATAAAAGTGTGATGATCTCCATTATTAGAGCATTATCCTAGTGAGGAAAGGATGATGAATACTATGATTCCCCCACAAGTCGGGATGAGACTTCGGACTTTACAAAAAAAAAAGAGAAAGGCCAAAAAGAAAAAAAGAGAAGGCCAAAGAAAAAAAAGAAAAAAAGAGAAAAAAGAGAAAAGAAAAATAAAAAAAGAATGAGAGAAGGGACAATGCTATTATCTCTTTTTCCACACTTGTGCTTCAAAATAGCACCATGATCTTCATGATAGAGAGTCTCATATGTTGTCACTTTCATATACTAGTGGGAATTCTTCATTATAGAACTTGGCTTGTATATTGCAATGATGGGCCTCCTCAAAATGCCCTAGGTCTTCATGAGCAAGCAAGTTGGATGCACACCCACTAGTTTTCTTTTGTTGAGCTTTCATATAGCTCTAGTGCATCCGTTGCATGGCAATCCCTACTCACTCACATTGATACCTATTAATGGGCATCTCCATAGCCCGTTGATATGCCTAGTTGATGTGAGACTATCTTCTCCTTTTTTGTCTTCCCCACAACCACCATTCTATTCCACATATAGTGCTATGTCCATGGCTCACGCTCATGTATTGTGTGAAAGTTGAAAGAGTTTGAGATTATTAAAGTATGAAACAATTGCTTGGCTCATCATCGGGGTTGTGCATGATTAAATACTTTGTGTGATGAAGATAGAGCAACAGCCAGACTATATGATTTTGTAGGGATAACTTTCTTTAGCCATGTTATTTTGAGAAGACATGATTACTTTGCTTAGTATGCTTGAAGTATTACTATTTCTTATGTCAATATGAACTTTTATTTTGTATTATTTGGATCTGAACATTCATGCCACATTAAAGAAAATTACATTAAGATTTATGCTAGGTAGCATTCCACATCAAAAAATTTCTTTTTATCATTTACCTACTCGAGGACGAGCAGGAATTAAGCTTGGGGATGCTTGATACGTCTCCAACGTATCTATAACTTTTTATTGTTCCATGCTATTATATTACCTGTTTTGGATGTTTATGGGCTTTATTTTATACATTATTATCATTTTTGGGACTAACCTACTAACCGGAGGCCCAACCCGTGTTGCTGTTTTTTTGCCTATTTCAGTATTTCGAAGAAAAGGAATATCAAACGGAGTCCAAATGGAATGAAACCTTCGGGAACGTGATTTTTGGAACGAACAAGATCCGGAGAGCTTGGAGTGCAAGTCAAGAAACAACCAGAGCCTCCACGAGATAGGAGGGCGCCCCCCCTCTATAGGGCGCGCCCCCTGTCTCGTGGGCCCCTCGGGCGTCCACCGACGTACTTCTTCCTCCTATATATACCTACGGACCCCGAAAACATCTAGGGGCACTACGAAACACAATTTCCACCACCGTAACCTTTTGTATACGCGTGATCCCATCTTGGAGCCTTCGTCGGCGCTCTGCCGGAGGGGGAATCGACCATGGAGGGCCTCTACATCAACATCCTTGCCCCTCCTATGAGTTGCGAGTAGTTTACCACAGACCTACGGGTCCATAGTTATTAGCTAGATGGCTTCTTCTCTCTTTTTGGATCTCAATACAATGTTCTCCCCCTCTCTTGTGGAGATCTATTCGATGTAATCTCTTTTTGCGGTGTGTTTGTCGAGATCCGATGAATTGTGGGTTTATGATCAGATTTATCTATGGATATTAATTGAATCTTCTCTGAATTCTTTTATGTATGATTGAGTTATCTTTGCAAGTCTCTTCGAATTATCGGTTTGGTTTGGCCTACTAGATTGATCTTTCTTTCCATGGGAGAAGTTCTTAGCTTTGGGTTCAATCTTGCGGTGTTCTTACCTAGTGACAGAAAGGGTTGCAAGACACGTACTGTATTGTTGCCATCGAGGATAACAAGTTGGGGTTTATATCATATTGCATGATTTTATCCCTCTACATCATGTCATCTTGCTTAATGCGTTACTCTGTTCTTATGAACTTAATACTCTAGATGCATGCTGGATAGCGGTCGATGTGTGGAGTAATAGTAGTAGATGCAGGCAAGAGTCGGTCTACTTGTTATGGACGTGATGCCTATATACATGATCATGCCTAGATAATCTCATAACTATGCGCTTTTCTATCAATTGCTCGATAGTAATTTGTTCACCCACCGTAATACTTATGCTCTCGAGAGAAGCCTCTAGTGAAACCTATGGCCCGCGGGTCTATCTCTTATCATATTTGCTTTCAATCTACTTTTATTTGCATCTTTACTTTTTGCATCTATATCATAAAATACCTAAAATATATTTATCTTATCATACTAGCTATCTCTATCAGATCTCACTTTCGCAAGTGTCCGTGAAGGGATTGACAGCCCCTTTATTGCGTTGGTTGTGAGTTCTCAGTTTGTTTGTGTAGGTGCGTGGGACTTTTGAGGAGCCTCCTACTGGATTGATACCTTGGTTCTCAAAAACTGAGGGAAATACTTACGCCACACTTGCTGCATCACCCTCTCCTCTTCGGGGAAAACCAACGCTAGCTCAAGACGTAGCAAGAAGGATTTCTGGCGCCGTTGCCGGGGAGGTCTTCGCTCAAGTCAAGACATACCAAGTACCTATCACAAACCCATCTCCCTCGCATTTACATTATTCGCCATTTGCCTCTCGTTTTCCTCTCCCCCACTTCACCCTTGCCGTTTTATTCGCCCTCTCTTTCCCAATCTCCTCCTCTCTTTTCGCTTGCCTTTTTCCGTTGCCCGTGTGTTTGCTCGTTTGCCTCGTCATTATGGCTATTCCTCCTATCCTTATTATCTCTCCCGAACAAGAAATTCTCAATTTTAAGGAAAGGGAGGGAGAAAATTTAAAAGATGCTTGGCATAGAATTTGCAATGCCCAATATAAATCTCCTAGGAAGCTTTCCACTTCCGTTCTTCTCCGCAATTTTTATGTAGGCATTACTCCTTGGAATAGATGTGTTCTTGATATTGCTACCGGAGGTGATTTCATGAGTAGCCATACGTTTGATGCTTATAGAGCTATGTTAGATTTATTTGTCTCACCACCTCTTTTGGTTAATGGAACTGTTTTAACTTTAGAACACGTTATGCAACGGCTTGATATTATTGAAAATAAAATTGCCATTGTTGAGTTGATTGAAAATTTGGATAAAAAGATTCATAATCTTATCACCCAATATGAATCTAGGGTTGGAGTTACCTTGAAAAATCTTAAAGCAAAAGAACCTATAGTTAATGAAAAAATAGATCTTGATTCTGCTATAATTGGTAAACTTGAACAACAACGGTGTAGCCCCCAAGGGCCGGCTCAGTAAGATAATATTGAGCTGGGACTTGATATATACTTCAATGAAAATAACATCATATGATGTAACCCCCATCATGGGGCTTGAATCCACGTCCACAAGGTTAAGAGCCTTGTGCTTTACCATTTGAGTAATGGACCCTTCAATATGATGGATAAAAATCTTTGTAACTTGAATTGTTGATAGGAGCAATTTGTAGTCCCCAAGGGCCGGCTCATTATGATGTAATGAGTCGGGTCTTCAATATGGTGAGCAAACAATGACTTTGCATTAGCCCCAAAGTGTCATGGTGCATGCTTGAAGTGACATGAGACTTGTGTATTTGATGTAATCTTAACTTGAATAATGTAGCCCTCAAGTGTCGGGTCGTAAGCCTGCAGCATCTCGGGACTATTCCTTCAATTGTAGAATAAATCATATCCATTGATAATATGATAGCCATTGCGCTGAAGCGACTTTGAAAACCTTAATCATAATACTAGTTATTGATAACCATAATAAAATCCAGCCATGTTGGCTATTTGAAGATTTGAATAATATAATCCAATGATTTTTGAGCACATGATTCCAATGGTGCAATCCAAATATATACTGGCGACTTATAGTCCAAAGCCAGGCCGGGTTAATAAACACCGAGTAATTTCTCATCATATACTGGTGACTTATCGTCTTAAAGCCAGACCGGGTTAATAAATGCCGGTGATTTATAATTATGCTTTATTCAACCTATTTCTGCATACAACAAGTTTAAAGTGTCCTGGAGGTTTACTGCCGGACGGGTCATAATGCCCACATATAACCCGGGTTTATAACCAAGGTTGCACTTAATAATAATCAAATATGAAATATATCATACCTGTGACATTGAATCACATCGTTGGTTTACCAACTTTTGTAGTAAGGGTGATAACCCAAATCTTGAGTATGATAACTCCCCTCATATTTTGCCGGTTTGTAATAAAACCGTGCCGGGTTGTAATAAACACCGGATGATCATCCTGGCAACTTGTAGTCAAAGCCAGGCCGGGTTAACTAACACCGGTTATAATTGATTGTGTACTAACAACTTATAGTTGAAAGCCAAGACGGGTTAACAAACGCCGATTTATAGTTGACGACTTATAGTCAGGCCAGGTCAATAGACGCCGGTTTATCATAAAACCTTATCAAAGGAGAAAAGACTTTGACAAATAAAAGCAAATGAAAACTTGTAGTCGAGGCTTTTCAAGGGCTGCCAGGCCCAAATTCGAGGCTTTTCATGGGCTGCCAGGCCACTGAGTTAAACCATTTTACAAAGGCTTTTAAGATGGACCTCACATTAACCAATCGTCATTTTAACTTTGACAAGTTCAAGGTCTGTATTAGATTGACTTGTCAAATGTTCGGCGGGTCATACCAGGATTACCTGGACAGAGTGGCTTACTTGATGAAGGCAGGTTAACCCGGGGTTTTAGGTGAATACACCTGGCTTCCAAGCGTGGCTCGATAGCCTATTACAAGGGTCCTTTCAAACTCTTTGTTGCTTTGCACAAAGAGCCCCCAAGTAACTTTGTGAGTTGTGCTCAGTGGGTGCCTATGTTTGAGTTGTGCTTTTGCAACACTCTCTTTGTCCCCTAAGTGATTTCCTATTGGCCTTACGCCGATCAATAGGTGTAGCTATGGTTCGAATATGACCAAGCCCCCAAGTGATTTCCCTAGTGGCCTTACGCCGATCAAGAGGTGTAGCTATGGTTTGAATACGACCAAGCCCCCAAGTGATATATCTCTGAGCTGTGCTCGCCGGGTGCCTATGTTTGAGTTGTGCTTTTGCAATAGACTCTCTTTGGTCCCTTTAATTTTTCCTGAGAACTTGAACTTGCAAAAGATTATCCTTTTGAACTGGGAATTCTTAAACCGGATATTGAGAGCTTCAAAGCTTTGTAGGAGACATCTTTCCCGTGAACCGAATTTTAAACCGGAATCTTTATTGTCAGCCGGAGATTTTCTGATGGCCTTTAAACTCGAACTTGTGAGAAGTTAATTCTTTTTTGAACCGGAAATTCTTAAACCAGATTTGAGAGCTTCAGAGCTTTGCGGGAGACATATTTCCCTTGAACCGGATTATAAACTGGATTTTTGAGAGCTTCAGTTAGACTGACTTCCCTTGAGCCGGATTTTAAACCGGAATCCTTTCCGATGACCCGAAACTTCTTCATCGAGCCAAGATTTTGTAACTGTCATATACTTTCTAAGCCGGAAATTTTCTGACGGCCTTTAAATTTTTATCAATATAACAGTTGCCTCCTGGACCGGGTTATCTTTCCCTCCATCATCCTGGGTTTCTTAAATTTGCTGAAACTGGCAAGATTTGCTGAGTCATATCATGGTAGCCCCCAAGTCTCAAGGTGACTCGAGGAGTTGTCTTGAGACTCTCCATGCTTGATCATAACAAAAGTGCATATCATTAGCTTTGATAGCGCGATGTGAATCCGCAGAATGTTGAAGTGATTGTGACAGGTTATAAATGATTCGTATGAGCCGTGTCAGCAACTCGGCCAATGGTTCCTTCCAACTAGCTATTTGAAACTAACCAAATTGTAGTGGCGGCGATTTGTGTGCCTGCCCATTGATCCATCCAGTGCAGACGGCGGTTGATGATAATCTGCCTCCAGTTTGAAAGAAAACCGGGCTACCCAAGCTGTGACTTGCCTTATACTCAATAAACACCTCATGTAGATAGGTGCGTCCCGGTGTGTTGATGTAGACCAGGCCGCGAGAGGCGTACGGAAAAGATGACCGTGGCTTCAGAGGCAACACAGATAGCTGAGTCGGCCATGATGTTATAACCCGGCGTGGACGGGTGAGTTAACCACATCATGTTGATGTAATGAACAATTGTCCTGCCTAAAAAACATCACAAGCCAGAGTAATTGTTCCTTGACAAAAATAATATGCGCTAGTAAAATAGACCTTAGATGGATATCACCTGATATGTTAGGCTAGAAATTATCCGCCGTGGAGTTAATGATCACCACGGTGAAGCTAAAATCAATCAGGGATGAGTCGCCCGCAAGAGTAGACGGATGAGTCGGCCGTGGCATTGTAAGCCGGTGCAAACGGGCAAATTGTCCTCGTTGTAAATAGGCGCAGTCGCGAGACACGACCACGATGTTTTAAGCCAGTGTGGTCCGTATCCACGGTATAATGCCACTTTTGTAGTAAATGGTTACCCTGCATATAAAAAACACCGTAGAGTAGAGTAGTTGTGCTCGAATGAATTAATATGTGCTTTAAAAATAACCAGGGTAAATAGCACCTGGTATTTTTATCGGATGAATACGGATACTGATGGTAGATAATGTTGGACGTAGTTGGTCAGGAAATAAACTGCCTGCATGTACGTCTAGCTGATGTAGCAGTAGCACCCCATGTGGCCTTCGTGACTGCCGCAATGATCATTCTTCTTTTTTTATTCCGTCCATAAAAACTCATTTGTCTTGATGAGATGAAGAAACGGCAGTAGATTTTAATCTCCATGTAGTACTAGCAGCACTATATAATGTATCCACAACACCATTGTTTTGTAGTCTGCCTTCGGGTGCATTTTGTGTAACCGTATGTAGACCAGATAAATGAGGCTGCCACTGTCCCTCGCCACCGCAGGAGTCTTTTGATTAGTCAACACACCCACGGTACGCATACAAAAAGAACCAGGCGCGGTAAGCCAGCAGTCAAGCCCAGCAAACAATCAGAGGAGCAGCGGGTCAACCTTTCAGCGGCTCAGTGCACGTTGGTGAGGGCAGCTTAAAACAAACCATGTTGCAGCGGTGACAAAGGCAGACGGGTTAACCCAGGCGGGCGCATTGAACCAAAGTGACAGTTAAGGCAGGCTCGACGGCGGGGCTCAATAGAAACAGGCCACGACGGCTCAACTGACGCCTGGCCGGTCTGGAAACGGCTTCTCAGAGCGATGGCTCACTTGGCATCCGTGTGGCCATTTGATTCCTTGGTTGATCTTTTGACTAGTACTAGAATTGCTATCTATCAATCCAGATTGGATCCTTCATCACGTGATCCCCTTTTTTATTCTTCCTTAACTTCACGTGAGAGTGGATGCCAAGTCTCCTCTAGCATAGTCTTATCCTGACACAGCATATGGCGGCTCAGGGCGAGGTTGGCGTGGCAGAATAATCTGAGTCTGTGATTACTCCTGGGTCCTTCTCCAGGTCGTGGTCGGTTTGAACAAACCTGTCCGAGTTGTGTTGAGTTTTGAGTTTTGCGTTTTGGCTGCGCGCGTGCGGATCCGAGCGCCAGCGTTGCTTCCCGATGAATAATAGTACTACTCTATTGATTTTGATGGGAGTAGTTGGCTTGTCTTTGATCACCTCCTGGAGTAAACAGTACCTTCGATTGATGGCCTCTAGACTTGCAGGGTATCCAAATGGTCTTGGTGATGATTAGCTTACGCAAAGGGAAATCGATCTGGTTCACGTCGATGGCTCCTGTTGACTTGGCGACTTGCGGCAGCAAACATCTCACAACCTTGATTTTCTTGAACCTTAAATCTCACAAATTATGAATCAGGACCGATGAACTCGAAGCTGATGTAGATCCTCTCCAACCGGCTCTTCCTCATCTGGAAAATTATGAACTCCTCGATCCCTAGGGAAAATCCCTCCAAGAACTCAACACCACCGTGCACGAGCCCCATGGTGGGCGCCAACTGTCGTGGATTTGTCACGGCAGATGTCCTAGTGTGAGGACTTAGTCGTGAGGCCAACGCATCTATGCGGTAGCTTGAAGGGGTTGGTCAGGATCGAGAGATGCGAAGCAGATCAATACACAAGACAAGGATTTAGACAGCTTCGGTCCTCGGGAAACATCATCCGGTAATAGCCCTACATGCTGTTTCTGGCTAGGTCTTATTATCATCACGAGGGAGTCACTGTAAACCGGCTCTCTTCTAGTTGTGTCTAGCCCTAGAGATTGTTTCTTGTTGCCTTTCCCTCTTGGGGAGCCCTGCCTCTCCTTATATAAGTTGAAGGGGCGGGTTACATGTGGAGTCCTATTAGGATTAGGACTAGTCTACCTTCTAATACAAACTGGATACAAGTCCGGGTCTTAACTCCTTGTAAGGTAAATATTCCTCACGCCTTTCCTCTTAAACCGGCCCGCCATTAACATAAACCGGCCTTTTGGGCCTTGGGCCTTGTCATTCGTCTGTCCTGCCCGCGCGGGTTACCAGTGAGTCATAATGTTCAGGTAGGTTGCTTGTAAACCGTCTGGTCAGGGCGGGTCACCAATGAATCGCCGAGTGTAAACTAGGTCTCAAGTAAACCACTAAGTCTGGCAGGGTCATATTTCCGGCCGGTTCATACCGCGGGGTATATCCCCGACAGCTGGGGTGCTTGAGTTGGAGCCTTAGGCTTTGGCTTGGGCTTGGAGGATGCAACAACAACTTTCATAGCATCACCCATGAGCTTTTTGGTCTTGTTAGGGGGTGCAGCTGGTTCTTCCTCATCATCACTCCTTCTCCTCATAGAGGGTCTTCCAGGCACTCTTGTAGTAGTAGTTCTGGCTCTCTTCTTTTTATTTCCATCTCCAGTAGCCTCATCATCATTTGATTGCTCAAGTGTAAACTGCATAGTTTCTTGAGTTGGAACTTTCTGGGTTTTGACATTGGGTTCCTCCTAGAAGGTTGCTTTTGCTTGAGACCTGGCTTTGTGGTGGCAGCAGCACCATATTCTTTCCTCAACACTCTCTTCTTACAGGTGGCCTCATCAGCAACAAAATCCTCATCCTCACTGTTTGAGGTTTTCTTCTTCTTTGTTATGGTAGCAGCCTTTGGCAAGTCACTTGGGGTGCTCCTGCTACCCTCATCATAGCTACTACCTTCAGGGCTAGAGCCCTCAGTGAGATTAACTTCCTCTTTTGACCTGTTCTGGCTATCACTAGCCTCAGACATCTCTGCAACTGACCGTGTGAATAGATGGGTGTAGGTAGAGTGGATGAGCATCACAAAATGCAGCTGGTTTTTGCAAAAATTGATTCAAAATCTTAATTTAGTTTTCTGCAGAAAGCATTTTGGAGCTACCGAGTTGATAATCTCGGTGGCAATGAAGCACTAATAGAGTCTAAATACGCAGTTTTGGTCAGACCGGGTTGCAGTTTGGTGACTCAGAGATGCTAGAGTTTCACTGAGACATTGCTTTCGGTCTCACTGATCAATACGTCTCAGTTAGACCGAGTTGTACTTAGTGCAATGGCCTGAGCCAATCGGTGTGGCCGAAAACTTCAATTTGGTCGGCCCGAGATGAGTTCGGCGGGAACCCAACCCTTAGATTTTGCATCAAATATAATCTAAAGGAACTTTTGTGTGGATAATAAGCTTTCAATCGTGGCAAGAATATAGGCATTTACTTTGTGCATTGATAGGAGTAAGGAAATAGCACAAAGGGGCCGAACCATACCCTAACTTGGTGGTGGTTCGCTATGGCGACAACAGCGGAGGAGATTCCCGCTGACGGCGGCGGAGATCTACGACGACAGCGCACAGGTGGATACGGCGATGATCCGGAGACCAAGAGCAGCAACACTGGGGAGGCGTGGGCTCGATTGTTTGAAGAAATTTCCAAAAATGTTGGGCCGTGGTATATATACCCAGTAGCTGTCGGTGGCGCCGAGTGGAACGGTTCGGTGGCACTGAGATGCCAAATTGCTTGCAGTTGCTGCAACTTGGAGAGACCAAATTGTTCTAATCGTTTGCACCGATATGAAAACCTAGATCAACCTAGTGGTTTTGGTGGGACCAAATGGGAAGTGTTGGTCTGATTGAAATTCACTAAGAGGTTTTGGAGGTCAGCCCTTGATGGATCGGTGGCTCTGAGTGCTCCTCACCCGGAGGGTCCGAAAAAGACTTATTCAAATTTTGTGATGTAGCATGAATAGAATTTGAGACAAGAAGACAATAGATAGCTAGAGGGAGTTCTTAGGCATTCTTGTCCATCCATTTGGCCAATAATAACCAAACAATTAAAACTACAAATGGATGTCCTCAAATGGAGAAAATTATGCATCCGACATGCTCACACGATAAGATAGCAAATGAAACATGTGACAAAGCATGCACAAACACTCTAGCATCTATCAAGCAATTGGCAATAACTAGGTCATCTATATATGAGTATATTGACTTAGGAGTCAAATGAGAACATTTGATCATAGGTCATACTCATCGTTTAATCTCAAGTGGGGTTACCACTTCTACATAAAGCATTAAAGTGTTCACACCATTATAGTTGCTTTGGCTCATTTTTTAGAGCAAAGTTCCCCTAGATGTGATATCCCCCCTAAGAGGGATGAACTAACCTTGGGTTTTGTTGATAATGACTTCATGTAGATAGTGAAGATGTGGATGCTCAAAGTTGATGTAGATCATTTGGAGCAATCCATTGCAGTGTTGCACTTTCAATACCTACATGGATTAGTCCCAGAAGGAACATGCGAGGATATCCATAGACATAGAGTGAAACACAAATATGATGATGTCCATGAAAGCATTAGGTTAGCATGTCCCTTGTCTTACTAACAAGAGGGTTCACTACAAAAAAATACACTTCCGTGATGATACGTGTTTGTCACAGTAGGTCGCGTTTTTTTTGTCATGCATGTACATCCATGACGATTTTATGATAGAATCAAGATAGTCATACCTGTGTTGTCGTAGAAGTGTTCCATGACATTACCAAAATTATCATCACGGAAGTGTCCACTTCCATGACGATAAATCACGTGTCACAGAAGTGCTTTCGTCAAGGGTACACTTGGCATCCACTGTAACAGAACGCCGTTAAGCTAACGGGTCCGATTTTGGATCCTTTAACCCGTTAACAACCCCGACCAATGGGGATTTTCCACGTGTAAAATCATCATTGGCTGGAGGAAACACGTGTCGGCTCACCGTTGAGACAGATGTCATCCACTCATTGGACCGAAGGCGCCTATGATACGTCGGCACGTGGCACGGCCCAACAGAGGCCCATTCCTGTGAAAAGGCCGGACCATTTGACTTGGTCAAAAGGTGGCGGGCCGGCCCACGGAAAGCCTGTTAACGACCTGTTCGCATATAGCCCATTTACAGCCCACTAACCCTGGGTCCGTTACGACCTATCCAAATTAGGCCCAATAGCCTCATCTGGGCCATCCAATATGATTCCATCCCATTTTAAGTTCCGACCCACGTATGGCCCATGACGTCTTTCGGCCCATATTAGGCCCTTTGTAACTGTTGGCCCATTAACGGTCCGTGGTGAAACTGGCCCGTAATGAACAGTGTATCGCTTTATACCCATTAACGGCCCATTAATCCATTGGGCCGTTTGCAACCCATGTTATCTTTCGGCCTTCTCAGGGCCCACTTATTCTTGGGATCATTTCCAGCATTCGGTTACTTACGGCACATTACTGTCATTTTCTGCTTGTGGGCCAAATTCAGCATGTGGTTACAGTCGGCCCGTTTGTGGTCCGTTAATACGTTGGCCGTTTTCATAGCGTCATCAAATATGGCCTATTAACGATGGCCCGTTATGGTCGGCCCATGAATGTACGATTCCAACTCTAGCCCGTTTACGACCATAATGCGGTCTGTTATTGGCCCATGTTTGGCCAATCGATCATATGGCCCATATAAGGCCCATTGATGATACAACCCGTAGAAGGCCCATTGTTTCTATGGCTCGTAGAAGGCCCATTATTTCTACGGCCCGTAGAAGGCCCATTGTTTCTATGGCCCGTAGAAGGCCCATTGTTTCTATGGCCCGTAGGAGGCCCAGTGTCACTACAGTAAATATTAGCCCATGGTTAATGTGGCCTAGTTTTAAAAAATAGGTTATTGCAGCCACTAGCAAAACGCGGAAAAAGAACTGCAATGACTACAAGCAAACAAATAAACAAGACAAGGAAATAAATAAGCAAGCAACTTATGCTAGGCTATCACGGCTATCACACATATTACATCCACTGGGCATCAAAGTTCGCCACCAGTGCAAATAAACGCACTGACAAAAGAATATACAAAACTGAGAGCACTTCAGAAGGCACTAGGCCTGGCCAGGCCGGGGCCCCCAAACAGCCGAAGAAGCTGAGTAGACCTCAGTTGTGTCAACGATAAATGCATCAACCATAGATGTATGGCATGATGGTGCAACGGCAGTCCTATGACATCTTCATTGCATCTTTGACTTCAAGTCGGAGCTGAGCTGAAGCAAGCCTTTCTGCTTTAAGTTGAGACTGAAGAAGTCGAACTGATTGAGGCAGCGACTGCACAGAGGTTGTCTCACACCTGCGGGTGAGTAGCTTCAACTCACTGTCTTTGTCAAGACAGGACCTTGGGGTCATCTCGCTGTCCTCAAGATGGTTTGGCTCACTATCTTCCCTAAAGTTCTGCCGGGCATAAGATATACGACTCTGAAAGAGAAACAAGGAGACACGTAACATGTTTCACAATTATATAAGCAAATAAATGGATCTGTTCTGCATAAGGAACATGTTTTTATAACTACAATTTGAAACTGGTAGTTGTTGCAAACATCCAATCAGATGTAAACAGCAAAGCAAACAGCAGTGGAGAAAATGATGCCTATCCAAATCTATACTAGAACAAAGTTTGATGGCTTGAGAAGGATGAACTTACATTACATGTTAACACGAGCTGGACAAAGCCCTTCTCCATGTTGATGGAAGGATAATTAAATAAATTCCCCAAAGAAAATTCTTTATAAGCATTGCCATTATTCTACATTTTGCAAAGAGTAAATATATATCAAATAATATTGGAAGAAACAGAGGATAATGAAGCTCAGGTGCAGACCGATGATACATAATCAAATAGCAATTAATTAAGTATAGCGTTACAAGGCAAAAGGGAGAGAGGTACTGACAAGAGTAATGCAGAGCCCAGTATTGTTGTGAGATCGTATGATCCTTTGAGCAAGGAGATTCATCTGAAATTAGTTTTCATACAAGAGAGAAGGTAAGGCACATGTAAAAATTTAGGAGTTCAAATTTTGAATTGATATCATAGATAGTACCTGACGCTGGGCTCTCAGCAGTTCTAATAGGGGTTTGGCCACTGGAGTAGGGGTAAAGTGTGGTACAGTTGGGCATGTGTTTTCTGTGGCTGCTGATCTATCTGATTTAATAGGTATCACTGCCTTTTCCAAATACCTAGTTTGTACTCCTTGAGGATCTGCACTCACCCTCTTCTTTTGGACATCTATTACGAAAGAACAACATTTGACTAGAAAAACATAGTGTGACGACACATGGAATAGGTAGAGAAAATGGATAGGTATGGCATATTCTCATATATGATGCTTAAACTAAGCATATGGTGTAACAAAGTAGAAGTAATGCAAGAGGTCAGATGCAAAATATGTGCGACCAATACAACTTTGCAAAGTTAGAGCAAGCACCTTGATGGGTGCATAAGATAGGCCATCCTCCACCATGCCAAGTTTGTTAGCCAGTGGATTGTTTCGCAATATTCCTCTCGTGCGCCCATTCTCATATTCATTTTGATAATGTTCAATATCTGACATGCATGAAAACATAAAAACATAAAAACAAGTGAGATTTTCTTTGTAATGCAGAAGTGATTCTAATCCAATATTGTCGCGCATGCTATAATTTGGTGTGTGCATTAATATAACGTGGCCTACTACTCAAAATATGAGAGCTCCAGAAGTGATGACACTTCGCAGATGACAGCTTCAACATATAGTAAAGAAGAACAAGTCGACCTGACCTGACAGATTCAAAATATACTAAGGGAGAACAACTCGACCTGACCAGTCGACCGCAAGACAAGAGGATCATCTTAAAGAAGAGCAGAAGAGCAAGCATATTGAAGATATTACAAGTCTTTCAATACAATGTCGGTTGGCCACCCATGATGAACCAGAGCGCACAGAGAAATACTATTCTTTCCGGTCTCTCCATATGTGGCTCACGTGCATTTTGAAACTAAAGTAGGAACATTTAGCTAACCAATGAAACATCTGTCAGTTTTACTAATATCAGCATAATATCATATATGAATTTGTACAACTAAGCTTATTTAGCTCGATGGGTGGAGCAGTGCTATTACGACACGAACCATGTAGGCTGATTGTGGTCATCATAAAATGGAGAAACCATAAGCATGATGAGTACAGTGTTGATCGTGGTAGTGGGATGGCAGATCTGAAGCTACAAACCGCGCAAAGGGTAGTTAGCAACCGATGTTTGCTTTGAAATAACAACTAAGATTTGGTATGGACAAGAAAGTATAGTCAACAAGTGACAAAGAAATGCAATTATGCTGTCTCTCTATATGTCGCGACATGCATTTGGAAACTCAAGTGGGACCTTTAGCTAACCAATTAAATGTGTCGTTTAACTAATATCAATATCATATCACAATCATATTTGAACAACTAAGCTTTCGAATTCTGAGTGTTGTGTTGTTTAGCTTGAAGGGTGGAGTAATGCTAGTACGACAGAAAGCACCTACGCAGATCATAGTAGAGTAGATAAAAGGGAAAACCCTAAGCATCAAGAGAAAAATGAGGAAAGTGGAACTAGCTGGACCAGTGGGTGGCGCACATGCTTTTCGAAACGAATATAGGAACATCAGGTGACCAATTAAACCTTATCTGTTTTAGTGATATGAGCATCATATCAGATTCGTATTTCAACACGTAAGCTTTGGGTTGAGGTCTTGAGGAGCAGTGCTAGCATGACACGAAGCACCTACGATGATGGTAGTGAATATAAAGGGGGGAAACCATAAGCTTTACGAGTATAGTGCCCGTGCCATGGCGGATCTGAAGGTGCAAACCGGACAAAGCTACTTCGCAACCAATGTTTGCTTTCAACTAGCCACTACGATTTGGTACGGACAAGAAAAGTACAGTAAACAAAATACGATCTATTTTCCAAGTGAGATAAATATCTTAAGCACATATGGAAGAGTACCACCTCTCTTGCGACGCTGTGTAGGCCTATGCTGATACGTTGAGGGTGCTGCGGGTGCGATGGCTGTCGGTGGCGGGGAAGAAGACTTTAGACGGCGGACGGCCGGGTCGGGGGATAAATCTTGTTGCCGTGGACGAGGCGGTCGTAGGAGTGGCAACAGCAAGGTGGACGCCACCGCCGATGAAGCGAGAGGAGGCGATGAAAGGATCCTGGTCCAGCACCATGGATGAGAGACGTCCATCTCTTGCAGTGAACGACGGGGTAGGGGTAGCGGCTCTGGCAAGGTGGAGGATGGGGTGGCGGACGGAGGATGCTAGCCGCAGTGCGGAGGTTGTCGTGTCGCCGATAGTGTATGAATGGGTAAATGGAGGGGAGGGGGGATCTCAAACTTTGGGACGCGCTTCTCTGAAATGTGGGAAAGTTACGAACTTATCCCCTGTTTAAAATTTTGGACATCGCGTCAGTTGGGGATAGGACAGTAATCTCGCATCTCCCAAATATTTGCCGGTAACTATTTCGGGCGAGGAGAGGGTGTTTTACCGCCCACGGTTGGCGCCCATGGTGTATGAACGGGGCTGACAGGTAGGGCGGTTGTGTCACGTCTGAGGGAAGTTACACATCTGCCCCTATTTAAAATATTAGTCTACATCGATTTCGGACGAGGAGAATTTGTTTTGCCGCCCACCGTGTATGAATGGGGAAATGGAGGAAGAGACACATGTCTTTCGTACGAGTTTGAATCAAATGTGTTTTGCCGCCCATGTTTGGCACCCACCGTGTCTGAATGGGTTCAGAGGCCGTTGTGTCATGTCTGATTGAAGTTACTAGTCTACCCCTATCGACAGCAGTGTAAATCTGGTCGATAAGGATGTCAAGTGTCAGGGGTAGACAGTAATTTCCATCTCGCAAACACTTGCTTCGGGCAGCCCACAAATTATAGTGGGTGTTTAGCCGCTTCGTTCAAAACTTGGGAGAATTAGCATTCACGTTTGCCCTGGGCCCTGGCAAACTAAATTCAAATCCAATTTGTATTCGATTACGAATATCCACAGATAATTCTACGTTTTGTTATTTATTTCTTCAAAACCACAACAAAGATTTATTCCACCTTTATATATGATTATGATTTAGAATTGTCGTGATCTTCGAATTCAGTAGGTTGGATACACTCTGAGTCAAACGGTTATTTCATCCAATACAATATGCTCACGCGAAAAATAGTTCACCTTATGTCAATCATACAAGTACTGAGGATTACCTCGCCTAAAAAATTCAGATCATTACAACACATGGACAACATAGGGGGTCTTGCAACATAATCCATTCAGAGACATGACACAACATGTAAGTACAATAATCTAATGACAATTTCAACTGGTATATAAATAAGAACCGGGATTACCCTGGGCTTCAGATAGCAGAAACAACAGGACCTCCTCCGTCTTCAAATGCAACATTCTTACTTCCTCCAATTCTTGGGTTGCTTGCATAATGTGTGCCGCTAATTCCGTAATTTCCAGCCTCAAGATAAAGATTACCTCATTCATGGCAGCCACACCATCTCTTTCTGCCTCTAGTAGAGCCTCAAGCACTATAATATCTGTGCTCAGACTGCTCTCCAGTGGTGTTGCCTCTGAACTGCTACCATTTGGTAACATGGATGGTGCACTGCTTCCACAAATAGATTATGGGGTTGTACATTGTGTCCTAGTGTGAACGACATCCTGAAAGGTTTCCGTTGGACATAAGTAAGAGATAGTTATCGTGTGATCCATGCAGTAAGTTTACATGGTAAACGACAGACGAATTATTGCCGAGCATGGCAAGCTATATTTAAATGGTTTGAAGCAACATCAGCCGAAAAGAAATTAAAATGGTAAGATGAAACTAGGGATGTAAGTGGCAAATAAACAACATCCACCAGTCCCATCTAGTTAGTTTTTGCTAGCTCCCTAGTTCATTTTCCTCAAAAAACAAAAACTCTTTTGAACTATCATACCACTAGTGGACTTTAATCGGCATTAAATGGGACCCAGTTGACATCCCTAGTTGAAAGGGAGTGTACCACCACTATATTTAAGTTTCCAAGGCATCCATGCAGTTGAAATAATCTGAGAAAGCACTTAACAGTCTAGCCTCATATAAACTACGAAGACAGTCTTGTGATGAAGTTGAGAGGAAAAGTTAAGGACTCAAATGAAATAGGCATGCATTTCTTTACGATAGTACACCAGACACTGCTGACATATTGGCCAACTCAGGTATAGCGTAACAACAAACAAGCATTCGAATCAAGCAATACAGCAAAGCAGACAACTGGACTATTTGTAATTCGGTAGGATTACAGGTTGAGGGCACAAGCCAAGAAAGCAGCCCACTCGCATTACATTTCACATGTACTAAAACACACAGGCTTACCATATGTTGCTGTGAAGCCTCGCTGCTGCTGCAATGTACATTTCACATATCGTCAGCATCCCGTGGTTACAAATCTAGTTGTTGTAGTTTATTCTACACCCTCTATTTAGGTAAAATTAATTTTAATCACATGCACTGGTCCGAATTGATCATCAATGGTTCATCTAAACTAATGAAAGAAGGGTGTGTGCATACACGATAATATATCCGCTTCCCTCTATTTTTATGCTTGTTCGAGGTGCCAGCCCCAAAAGAACAAATATTTTGCTTGATGGGGTTGGCAGCTCCATAATTAATAGAAGCATCAAATTAGTCATGCAACTTGGGAAGATCAAGAACACACAAACAAGTAATGAACAGAGGCTCGGAGCAGTGATGTAATAGCTAGCATCAGAAAATGTAGGGTAAAACGAACAAAAAGCAGCGGAACCACATGCTAGTTTGCCGATGTGTAATTAAGCATAGAGAACATTAAGCAGTCTGATGGAACCAACATGTGGCATCAGAACAACACCATTATCATAAATATAGCATTCAAGAAGTAAAATAGTAGGCAGTGATATCTAGGAAGTACAGTAATACGGAGTACTTAGGACAAAACTAAAGCATATTAACTATATGTGCACTGGTATGTAATTTAGCACATGTAACATGTTCACTGCCAGAAGTATGGCCCTACAGGTGCAAGCAGAATAACGCATCTCATGAAAAACTGAATGATGCCCTGAAGAAATTCAAAGGTGTGGTGCTTATGCTAGGAAAGTGAACGTAGGCGCCGGCCGTTGGATAATGGTACCTGATTCTCGGCGACATATGGGTATCGTTGTCATACTTGATAGCTAAGGATCGTCGATGGTGCTCGTGTTGCTGTTGAGTTTGGGCCGGCTGTCGCCGTCGCTAAGGCGGCTCCGGTGCTACGGTTGCGGCGCCTGCCGACATACAAGAAAGCTCATCTGTGGTAAGTGAACAGTTGCACGATAAAGAGAAAAATGAAGTAGTACAAATCAAAATAACCTGATGAGGCTGCGACGTCGGTAAAGCAGGGCCGGTGGAGTTGAATATGGCATCCGTGGAGCGGGTCCGGTGCAGGGGATGAAGGCTTCGGCGGGCGCGTTGTACAGTGCTTTCAGTGATGCGGATCTGTTGCGGCGAACGAGGGCTTGTATGAAGGGCCAGCGAAGGGGCGGACGAGGGAGTCAGTGAGGGGCCTACACTGTGGTGGACGAGGGCACTGGTTAAGCAGATCCAGCGCTGGTCAAGGAGATCTGAAGCGGTGGACAAGCCAGTCGCTGAAGCGGCTCCAGTGAAGTGGTGAGTTGGAAGTTGGGGGTTCCAAGGTTCGGAAGGTAGATCTGGCAGGGTGTGAGGTCCACGCTGCGGCGGAGGACTAGATTCAGCGTCTTGCCGTGGTTGGGGGGTCAGGGAGGGGAAGGGGAGGGGCTCTGGGGAAGAATGTTGGGGGCAAAGAGGGGAAAACAATGGAGTTACCAAAGCAACCCTTTTCCGTTCATGTGGCAGGGGTAAAACAGGAATATCGCAGGGCTAAACTTTCAGGCGCGTGATATTTCGATGTGAGCGGGAAGTTTGAAAGCTTTTGGCGCCTAAAATTATAAGTGTTCTGCTCCCGTACGACCGACTATGATATCATGGCCAACAATTTGTTTGTTTTGCATGCAAAAAAAAGTGCAAGTTTTGAGAATCAATGTCTCCAACTCGAAACTTAGATTGTCCATTCAATTCAAATATGGATCATTGAGCTACTACAAGCAAATACCATCATACGGTCCAATTCAAATGAAATTCCAAATGTGTTTATCCTAAATATGATGACAAAAGCAAAAATGTGTATGTGTATGAATAAAGTGGATGATTATAAAGTTTGAACATGCCCGTATGTGTATATCTCTAGGTTTGATATATGAATTTGAAATCACGAAATCCCGGCTTAAAAAATGTACCTCTGTTTAAATGAATTACAAAAGCTAATGGTGGAGCCAAATTCCAAAATTTCAATCTTAGGTTTGTAATTCTGGTACATCAAGGTATATCACGCATGTTCAAAAGTATCATTAGCTCATAGTCTAAACTGTGAAACAAATTGATCAACCATGAGTGCACAATATCTCAATTATGCTAAAGTCCCTCAAATATAGACACCTCACTCTTTATCTGAAGCCAACCTCCCCTTGTCGCCCCCACACACATAGAGAAGTCATTCTCTCCCCCAAACACCAACACACGAGCACATTAACACCCCTCTCTCTTCTAAAGTCCGGACCCCAATATAGGTCTCTGTCACTTTGTCTCTCGGGCATGCAGACATCTCTTCCCACACTCTTTAGGTCTCCCGCTATCTCTCTTTCCCAAGAACACGCACTATGTAGAGTGTATATTTCCCATACACACAAAACGTCACCCCCAAACGTCTATCTCCCTAGTTATGTGGTTCTCGCGCACTCACCTCACACACCACCCCCACTGCAAACAAGCACACTTTGTCTCCTTGTGCACCACTCTCCTCTTTCTATCTCTCCCACATGCGGACCCGCCCCAGCTCCTTCCCTGTATACATATATGCCGTGACTCTTTCCATAGCTCCCTAATGTATCATCGTTCTCGATTTCTCACATTTTTCTCTACACCATCTATTCTAGATCTCTCGTGAAGTCCCTATCACACACACACGATGACTCGCTTCCCTTGCGTCTTCGTACATAGGCCAATTTCGAACAACATCAACATTGTCTCCCTATCTATACGCCATTTATGGACACAAATGACCCCTCTCGCCCCCTCTCTTCCTCTCTCTCTCTCTCTCTCTCTCTCTCTCTCTCTCACACCCCTCTCCCACACACACACTCGATGTCTCTTCCAAATAGTTTGCTCCCCCCGCCCGCACGCATGCTATCCCGCTGCTACACATGTCACATCATTTCCCCTTCCCTTATACTAGGTTTACATCATTAGTGGTCTCTCTACTCCACATACACACACTCCTTCTCACACACAAACACGTGCACAAACACACATAGACACGCACAAACACCCATTTATCTGGATGCTCATCTCTCCCCATATCCGCATGTGTATGTCACACACTCACTCTCTAATTATGCATATGTGTCTCCACGTTACACAACACAAAGCCCCATGTACATGTCTCTCTCTATCCTCCACACACATAGACACAAAGAATCTATAATCATTGCCCCAGTCTCTAACATATCACACACACACTGTCTCTCTCTCTCATAAACACGCTCAACAAGGGTTTCCCCGTGAATAACTTACCGTCTATTCATCAACAGTCATGGCAATATGGCGAACACGAGACGTGAAAAAGAATAAATCTGCACGTTCTTAGACCACCTAGTATGACTACTAGGACTAGAGCAAGCCAAAAAGCGCGCCGCCGTCACCCCCTCCTTATCGGTGATGGGAAAATCTTTGTTTTACACAGTCAAGAAGTCATTGTGCTAAGGCCCCACATGCCGAGGCGTTGAATAGAATGTAGATGCTAGTTTACGGAAGCAAGTATCGATAGTACGTTTGTATCTCCATACTTATATTTCTTCTCTTATAAAAAACCGAGTTGGTGATGATGGTACGTGTGCCATCTTGCAATATAGACCGTCCGATCTATATCTGATGGATGGAAATTAAACTAAAAGATACCCGCACCCCTCTCCACATTTGCAGACAAGGCCTTCCCTCGTTCATCCTTATCTCCAACAACCTCATTGTTGAGCAATTAAGAAAGGAAGCCTCTGGAACAAACTGGCCTGGTGGCCGCTGCCGGTGTCGTCAATCCCCATGCCTCCGCTCAGTCCGACCACCAATCACCACCACACCCCACTCCTCTTCACCTTATCTCATATTTCTCGAGATATCATTAGTTTTTACACATGGGATTACTCCCACAAGGGTCAATCACAACAAGTGTTTTATAAAAAAATGCATCTTGATGTTCCATGCAATGCACGGATCTTGCTAGTACTTCTACAAAAGACTAAGTTGGTGATGATGGTGTGTCTGTCATCCGTCATTTCTGACCATTAGATCTACATCTAAGGACTGTGAGGTAAGTTGTTGCCTTTTCTCACCAACATCCCACTTGTCTACCAATTTGCAGAAAAACCCATAATTAGTATCTTAAAACCAACCACATCCCTCCCCGACCTCACCAAAACAGCCCAAGGAATATATTCTAATTGAAACATAATATATCTCTAGTGATATATGTATATCAAAATTAGAGTGTTTTGTATCAAGTTTATGAATAAGTATTATTCTAATTATGATTCGTTGCAACACACATGAACATTGGTAGTATTTCCAACCATGCATTTTTTTCCTAGTATTCCATAGTTTCGAGTTTTCCATCAAGATATTAGTCACTCATGGTTGATATTTACTTTCAATCATGTACACATATGCACTATGTAACTAGCCTTGCTTATTGGCTTCTAAAGCTTAACTTTCACTCCTACTTACAATATGTAGAGTATTTAACAAAAAACTACCACTTTCAACCAGCCCTAGGAAGAATTTATTGTACAAAAATAGCAAAAACATACCCAAAATTTCTTAATCCACACCAAAAACTACTACCTAGTACTCCTACCGATTATGTTCGTTTAAACCCATTTATGACACGGTTGGCTCACACGTCCGTGCTGACGAGGCAGCTTAAACCAACACATTTTGTTTGACCGTTGACACAAGGGACCCACATCTGACCTTCTATCCTGTTATTCCCCCTCAAATCATTATTTTTCCTGAACATTACTTCAAACAGTACTGATGCGTGTTCATCGGTGGCGCCGGTGATGAGCGAGTTGGCCGCCGCTCCGGCGGACGGCCCGGACACCGTGCTGGCCTCCTCATGGGTTGGCAGGCTGCCCCGAGCGTGACTCACGAGCGAGAAAGCTGCCGCGCTGGCCTTCGCTCGAGCCAGATGGCTGGCCTTAGCGCGGCGCTCGCGAGCAAGCCGCCATGCTGCATTGCCAATCTAGCTAGCAAACCTTACAGACAAGCAGCTGGATGAAGCTATCTTGGCTAGCTAGCGGCCGCCAGCGCCGGACGGAGCTGGCATCCGGGCTGCCGCAACATGGGCTCCGCACTGCCGGCGGTTTTGACCTCGCCTTCTGCCGGCGGCGGTAGCTGCGTCCCATGGCCGAGGATGACTAGGTGGACGGGTCGGAGGTAGGAGGTCACTCGGGGATTTTTGTGCAGACTAACATGTAGGTCCCACAAGTCATAACACCGGTCGAATAGAAGGCGTTGACTTAATGGGCGACATGGGCCCTGTCAGAGGTTAGAGTTAGATTCTAACCCTGAATTAACTCTAACCAAAGTGGTGTTTGGATGGCAGGGTTAGATTGACAACAAATGTATCCAAACAGGGCCATGGGTTGAAAAGTGCCTATAACGACACTTTGTAATGTAGTCGTTACTACTAGTGGTCGCGGGAGTGTATACCTCGTTTTATGGGTTCCATCCCGGCCGAACGCACACCGACCTTTTTTTAATAGTAACTTCACCGCGAGCCAATATTTTACACGGGTAGTTTGAGTTTTGAAGTCAAACAGACGTGCGGCACCATAATCTGGGTGCACTGGATAGCCTAGCCACGTGAATGGGTTTTCCTTTCCAGCATCCCGTGGCTCGCGTGCTTGCCCTAGCCGCACCTCGCTTGCAGCTTCCTCATCAGCTAGTAGCATATTTAAACTAGCACCTCCCAATTAAGCCCGAGGAGCCGGAAAAGCCTGGTGGGGCATTGGGAACTGTGCAATATGGCTCTGTACGTAAAGTGCTCTACTACTACTCTGTAGCTTGTGGCATTGCACGCATGGACTTCACTCCATTATCGGCTCTACTATAAAAGAAATTCCTCTTGACGTGTTTTTTTTGAAATGGAGGCAAAAGCTTTGCTTCATCTCATTCATAAAGAAGGAACTACTAACAAAGTTCGACGAGATCCATTACACCTCCACAAATGGAAGCGAAAAGCCTAATCTCGCTGTATCAAATAACTCAAATGTTCTGCCCCCGCAGTAACCATCGCTGATAAACAGGCTGCTAGTGTGTGTGTGAGAGGACCGGCTGAGTAGGCCAGCTACATGAGAGGATCGGTTGAATAGGGCACCGAGACTACCCACTAGGCTACTACGCAGGTATACTTTCCCTGCATTGATAGTACAGTGATGGTTCTAGAGAATAGTAGTACCCTCCACTTCCAACTGTAGCTCCATGGCCCTGAGATTCAAGAGTTCAAAATTGGTGCACTATACTAGACTAGACTAGAAGTACAGTACATCGCACTACTAGTTGAGAAAAAGTAGTACTAGTACTGCTACAGTACGAGTACGTACTCCTCCGTCACATAATGTAAGATGTTTTTTGACACTAGTTGGCGTGTACAAAAAATAGCAAAAACATACCCAAAATTTCTTAATCCACGCCAAAAACTACTACCTAGTGCCAAAAATTTCTTACTAGTGCTATTATTTACAGTATAATGCAATCCCATAACGTTCCATAATGCTAGTACTAGTAGTAAATAATAGCCTCACTCCTTCGCTAAGGAACGATCTACAGTTGGAAGGGACGAGGCCCTGCAGTTACTACGCTCTTATCTCCTCCTCGCCAGTTCCCCTCCCCCCGAAGAGAAGGCAGTTCGTCGCTGCTCCCATGGATTCGCCAGGCGGTTCTCCTCCTTGTCGGGGCTGGGAGACCTTGGACGATGATCCTATGGGAGAAATCGCACGCCGCTCCGACGTCATCACCGCCGCAAGACTCGGTGCTTCCTGCACCAACTTTTTCAAGACGGTGCTTAAACATGCTTGAGAAAAGGCCATGCTTGTTGGTCTTCCACGCGTCCTCGAGGAGAAGGTTCTTCTATGGGACAATCCTTCGAACATTCCACCGCTCCCTGGCCATGGATGCACGTTGACTCAGCTAGAGTTGCCGACGTTGAGAGGTAGTCAGATTTTGTCCGATGAGCAGGTCAGTAATGGAGTTTGATCATGTAGTACTTAGTTATTCCATTTCCATCCCGTAATTTCTTTGCTGTCCACTGTCTTATATATAGGTCTGGGTCGGTGCCAACAAAGATTGGCTTGCATACCTCCGGCCGGATACCACCATCATTTTGCACAACATCCATAGCAGTGCGGCCGTTCCGGTAGACCACTTCTCCACCATTGGGATCGGCCTTCCAGACTGGCTGGGCTTGAATACGTATGATGATGCCTACATGAGATTGAAGAAGATAGCAATTGTGGACCCGCCGACAAAGCGATGCGGCTACGATGATTACTATCTCATCGCGGTGTTCGACATAAGGATTGCCATCAATGCAAGAGGCAGTAACAGCAGAGGCTGGCGCATGTTGGCAGCGGCAGATTTGTACCCCTACACGTTTGAAGATGCCATGCGCCATCTAGGCCGCATCTTCGCAGTGACAAGCCAGGGGACTTGTTTCATCTGGTTGCCATCCTACGATATGAGAGATTACAAACAGAATGCACAAACCATCATTTGCATCCCTAACAATACTCCATTATTTTGCAGGGACCAGTCATCCCCCGATCAAAATAAGATCGCTGATCCAGGATGTGCATTTGCATCCGCATTCGGTCTAACCTGGAACCTTGTAGCTGACTTTGGCATATTGGGATCAACTATCTTAGCAGTCGTTACCCATGGTACCACTGATGTGCAACGTGGTCACACAATCTACCACGATCAGACCGTCACCATCTACCTAGGTATTCCATTTTTTAACCCTCTCACCTTCTCTTTCATTGTTGTACTAGTAGTACTTACTAGTACTAGTAGGAGTACTTTTTACCTTGGAGGACGCGTATAGCTAGCTAGGCCCTTGAAGACTTGAACCCACTAGCTGCCACCATTTTTGTTTTTCCATTTCTTACTATCTCATCCATGTAGCCAAGAGTGGCTATATATAATAAGCCAGTTATTTTACTTCCTCTATACCGGAGTAGTACTATTTGCTGCACAGTATTACTGACCGCCATATTTGAGCACAACATTATTATGCATGGACCTTGACTATGTACATCACCATGTGTCCAGATCTGAGATGCCGCGTGTACCAGATGAACGGCGCCGAGTTTGACCCCCGTGATGCTACGTGGGTGCCGAGGAACACTCTTGGAGAGTACTCGCTTTTCATTGGGGACAACTACCCCATTGTGAAGTGGATTCCACCTTCCGTGCACGACACGGAAGGCCTGCCGTTCATGAAGCATGGTTGTGTCTTCAGTGCGCACCGCCGGATGAACGACATGCTGGGACACGCTATCCATGATTTATGCCGCTTCAACTTGGATGAGTCTCCATCGTGTGGAACCGGACTAGAAAGCTGCCACAATGATTCCCATTGCCCACCGCTATGGATTGTGCCATCCATGAAGAACACCTAGGACTGGAACCTGGAGGAGGACATGTAGCCCATCTGTAACGTGTAAGTGGAGTAAGGTAATTGTGAACGGTAGCGCTGTTAATATATGTAGACTAGTCATGCACACGTTTATCACATGAATTGGAGATGAACTTGTGTGGCATACTGGCATTTGTCCTTTAGAATTTATTACTAGTAAATGTGTTATGTGTACGTGCAACTTGTGTGGTTGTTGCACGGGGCGTCCAACACGCTCTTTGAGAAAAAAAGGTGGCACAACTTTGGATATACGTGACGTGGCGGCATCATACAGTAGCATCATTCGCTATAGTTGTAGTACACCCCTACTAGGATGACAACTCCTATAAAACCTTGCGCTTGGCTCTTTGCCTCTTCGGGAGGTTCAACAGTTCGTACTCATGTGAACCTTGTACTTGGCTCTTTGCCTCTTCGGAAGGTCCAACAATGATGATACTATAGTACAATATGCTTCTAGCAATCTGACACCGATTGAACTGCTGCACATCCACCGCGAGGGCGAGGGCGAGGGAGAGGGAGAGGGAGAGGGTGCTATAGTCAAAACCCTCTCCTCGTCCTGCGAACCACCGCGCGCGTGGGCGAGGGAGAGGCGTAGTAAGCAAGCTTCTCCTCGTTCGGCAAGTTGACGGGACACATCAAAGCAGTACTAGTACTACTAGTCCATACCGCGTCCTTTCCGGTTAATATGGCTTAATTTGAAATGAGAAAATACACTGGCAGTTAACGTATGTAACAATACGCTCTTTACGATCACTATATATAGTTTTGTGGTGATTATACGATCACTAGCTCATCTTAGAGCACCGTATTGCACCCTACTGACCGGTGACATAGTCAACATGGCACTTTGTTGACTAGTTAAATTGTCACCTGGTTTCCGGGTCCCACCTGTCAGTTGGTAGAGCAAAGAAATCAGTTAAACAAAACTTTACACAGGTGCGACAGGAGTCCAACCCTTGCGCGCGAACCACCCTGGCTGTGTATGTGAGTGCATGCATGTGTACTCCCTCGGTCTTCCAACAAAGAGTGTACATCGGCTAAAAAACAAAGAGTGTAGTACATGATGTACATCTACACTTCCAATGCATTTAGCCTTTAATCTAAATCGATATTGATTGACTAATGCACCAACTTGTGCTCTAGGGATAGGCTACATGTCTATCCTTAATTACAACATGCAACAACCTTCATTTAATCTTCTTCTCTCAATGGTCGCATGCACACATAAGTCTGCTACTTTTGGGCGTTAATTATGCCCTGGTCAATGTGTAAATCTCTAAATGTACAGTCTTTCACAGGCGTAGGGAGTAGGTTGAGCACTTGAGCATGATCGTGTGTGTTGCGTCGTGTGCTGCGTGCCACATGGGTGCGTGAGTGTTGCGTGCATCCATGTGTATGTGTGAGTGTTGCATGTTGCATGCATGCATGCATGCATGGGGCTTACTCCCTCCCATTGACATGTTCATATTTCAAGCGTCCTTTGTTCCCTCCATATGGTGATACTCCCTCTGTTCCCAAATACGGAGTAAAAGCCTCCCTCTGTTCCCAAATACGGAGTATTTGTCTTTCTACAGATTTCAACAAGTGACTAGGTACGGAGCAAAATGAGTGAAGTGAGTGTAGAGGCATAGGGATACTGTAGAAAGGAAGTATTCGCGATCCATTATTCCCCATCTCGGTCAGAGAGAACTATTCAACTAGTCTTCGCAGTGAAGTGACAATACACGCTGCAGAAGATGGGACACGTAATTAACAAGATGAACCAGCGTGTTGGTGTTACTAAATCAGCCTTACACAGTACTGCCATCATGTTTGCCAATAGAGCACGCTTCCGCAAATACGCCTACGCACCTCTATCCTCCATTAACTGACTTACGGGCCCTCTTGTGGTAGACCCACATGTCATCGGTGTAACTATTTACACTCCGAAGGATGGTATATCCTGGTAGTAGTACTAGTAGAATTGAGATTTAATGCACTTTCTTCCTCGTCTTCCACTCTTCTTCCTTCTCTCTTCTTCTTCCTCCTCTCTTCCCCATCATCAGCCGCACACCATTTACCCCCGCTCACTGCTCGCCTGCCTGCGCCATCTTCCTTGGTAGCTTGCACGTACCATATCCCCCCGGTCACTGCTCGGCCACACGAGGAGAAGCTTCTTCGCTCGCCCGCCTGAATCCACTTCCCCGCTGGCTCACAGGCACCGAAAACCCCAATGGCACAACCGAATGACACGCAGAGCCGCGATTGGAATTCCCTCCCCGATGTTCTCTTGGAGTAGATCTATAAACGTATGGACCTACTCAGCATCGTCCGTCTGGCCGCACGCTCGGTGTCTTTGTACCATCTACTCGTTTGCAACCGGCCGACTCTTTTCAAGACACACTGCTTGCTGATGCCTGATCCTCACAGGTGGCCCAGACACCGACTTGATGATCCTACAGAGGTTGCCGTGGTGCCCCTCGACATGCTACCACTACCCGTCCACCTGTCCTTCATGCGCGGCCACTACTGGGCGGGCATGAAGGCCAACTGGATCGTCCTCATCCACCAATCCGGTAGTCCGTGGAGTCTCGTGGATATCTACACCTAGCGAGAGATCACCCTTCCATCGTTGGATACCGCCGCCATCGAGCCTCGTGGCCCGCCGGACACTCCTGCCTACTATGCACGAGATGCGTCAAGCTTTTGGCTCGACCTCTGTTTGCTGAAAGTTGTAATCTGTGAAGTGCCCACACCATCAGAAGATTACATGGATTACAAACTCATTGCCTTGTTCAACATGGGATTAATCTATCTGGAATCCGGTCGCCATACATGGTTATGGCTCATTGTCAATCCTGTTGAGGCAACATTATTGTCTGATGCTATAGTGCATGATGGCATCGTTTACACGGTCGACGCACAGATTGGTTGCCTATACTGGTGGAATCTATCATCGTGTAATTGTTCTATCTCATCTCATCTTTACCTTATGAATACGACTGCATGTTCATTGTTACAAATTTAGAATAGATAGTATGTCTATAACCACATCATTGCTATATGTTCCTCTCATTTCCTAGATTTTTATGACCACACATGTTATTGTTAGAGTTGATATGAGAACAATTGGCATCTAATGATTGTTAGAATACATATTATGAGCATAACATCATGATTGCTATATGTTACTCTCATTTCCAAGATTTTTATAACAACGCATGTTATTGCTTAGAGTTGATATGAGAACAATAGTAGTAAGTGCTATGGTAGAATATGCGTAGGCTCTGTCATAGCTGTTTTCCTCTCATTGTTACATGATGTTTGAACCATGACATATTGCTAGAATATGAAAGCCATTGGCTTATTTTTTTAACTTGGGGTATGATTATGACCACGACATTGCAATTCTATGTCTATGATATGTGTCACTGTTATAATAATCTTAATTCCACACATACTCTGAACATGATTGTTTATTTTTGTCCTTTTGGTCTCCAATTTGAATTGTTGCAGCAGACGCAAATGCGCTGGCCTTCATGATTCCAGGACCTGGAATCATACTAGCCGATGGGTGGTGGTTTATCGCTCATTTAGCTGACAGCGGTCATTTGATGCTCATTTGCACGTACCAAATTGACCAAACCATTACATCAAACCACATGCAGTACAACGCATGGGGCGTTCATGACATTGATGGCTATGGCTGCTTCGTGTTCCAGAAAGATCCTAGCTCCGTTGGGCCAGGCGTATTCAACTGGAGGCGGGTTTATTGCCTCGGCAACCACTCCTTGTTCCTCGGGCTCAACTATCCGATCATCCAACCAATCATCGATCATATCACTGGCGATGATTACCGTGCTATGAAACTTCCATTTGCCAGGGGGGACTGTGTTTACACATCATACCATGGGTTTCATGAATCACCATATCCAGAGATTCGTCGACACAGCTTGTTGCCAGATAATCTTCAGTGTGTGAAAGGCATCAAGCTTCCATGCGATGGATGGCTTTTGCAAACCCGACATGCGGCGATGTGGTTACAGCAAATATGCACAACTTGATTCGTGCTGATATCTAGACTGAATCATGTATTCTGCTGCTGTAGCACGACCCTCTTTTGTTGGATATTATGTAGTGTTGTTAGTTTGAAGCACTCCTCTGGTTTGAAGGATAGATACCTTCCTGGGATCAAATGCATCCTAACTCACCCGTGTAGGATGTACTGACAATGATGATGGAGATGCCGTGCAGAAGCTATATATATATATCAATTAGTCTTCAAGTGCATACTTGTTAGTTAAACCTATGGTTAAAATGTGACACTAAATACGACTAGTAAGTAGTACAGTAGCAGTACTAGTATACATTGGTCAAATTATTCATCATGTCCACACATTGAATTGACGTGACAACATGCTGCGCATGAGGTGACACAAGAATCCCGGTGGTGTGTTCGGGTATTCTGGACTTCAGATTTGGATTACCACTTATCTGTCAAAATCTTTCATCATTCACTTAAAACAGTCGATTGATCATACATTGAGTACCATATAACTGGAATTACGGATGCAAGTCGAAGAAGGATTGGCCGGTGCTGCCGGCTGGCGTCATGTTCGATCCTGCGGATCAGGAGCTGATCGAGCACCTTGAGGCCAAAGTGAGTGCTGATAGCGCGAGATCTCACCCTCTCATCGATTTGTTCATACCAACCATCGACGTCGAGCACGACATATGCTACACCCAACCTGAGAAACTTCCATGTAAGACACCGATCGGCCGTCTACTTGCACAAACATATTCCTTTGTTTATAGCTCTATTTTTCTTTTTAGACGCAGACTGGTGAAGCAATTACAATTTAACAGTTAATAAAAAGTGAAACAAGTGACTGCAACATGCCAAAGATGTTATGAAAATTCCAACTACGTACACTAAAACATGTATTCGACAATACTGCAGGTATCACACTGAGTGGACTAAGGAAGCATTTCTTCTAGCACAATTCCAGGGCATTCAAAAGGGGCACGTGGACGCATCGCAAGATATAGTCAGAGTGCGGCATGCACACGATGTGGCACAAGACCGGCAATACCTTGCTAGTGATGGTCAACGGCCGGCAGACGGGCAACAAAAAGGTTCTGTTGCTGCACACCAACAAGAACTTCGACCAACAGAGGACCAACTGGGTGATGCACCAGTACCACCTCGGGGACCTGGAGCAAGAGAAGGAGCGGGAGCTGGTCCTCTGCAAGATTTTCTACCAAATGAACACTAGGGCCAGGGGTAAAAAGATTATAAGTTAGTTTGGTATTGGTAGTTGTACATACTACCTTGTTGTCCACAAGTTGGTATTGTTGTTAAAGATCTTTTGGTATGAACTTGCATTTGCTTCCAACCATCATACCGAAAGTCAACGTGGATATAAAGATGAATCATTTGTTTTGAAACGAATTTTCAGGCACCTGATTTTTATTTGATGGGTAGCATAAGCACCTGCCGTTCGAATTCCCAGTTCTCCATTTTTTTGAAACAAGTGCATGAACTTATTATCACGATGAAAAAACAATATCCCTGCTGCATCCTAGATATCAGTCTGTACTTGCAGAATTCTCTCATTTATTGAGCACGTATATTGTTTTTTCAGGTCGAGCAAGTTTCAACTGGGCTGTAGACTGCCCAGGCTTGGTTTTGTTTTTAGCAGGCCCAGCCCATGACGACAACGGGGCACAAAGATCCAACATGTATCTACTGGCCTCTGGCCCGCCAGCGTTAGTTATATTTTGTCTTACAACATCCGCATGCAGTTTTTTTACTGAATCAAACACACAACCCAGTTCTATTATCCTCTTGAAACGCATGTCCTACATCCGTTTTCTAATCTCTACCTATAGTTTTACTAGTTCATATACACGTATCATTATATTGAAAATACATAAAATTCCCTTTTCATATTTACATCCTTATTTTTGTTGTTGTTTTCCCTCCCAACGCTGATTTTTTTACCACTGGTTTTCCCTTAAACCAACTCAATTGTCTCACGTCTTATTTGCTTACAAAAACAAAACATTTTTTTGGCAAATCAATAAGTTCTTAAAAAAATGTTTATCATTTCGGGATTACAACAATTTCGACTCCACCGAAATATGCAAAATAAGGTTGAACTTTTTGACCGTGGTCCTGGGCAGAAAATGGGATGTAACAAATTACTTAAGAATTAGCAAATGGGTTGCAAATTATTAAAACAATAGCAAATGGGCTCTATGTTGTGTGCCACAGATTTGGAGGCTGACTTGTGGGCCTACTAAGTTCATGCGTACAGAAGGTTTCTCAAGAAAGAAACTTAGTCAATAATCGACTGTACCAGCGTCAGACCGTTAGATGTCAATCTAACGGCAATCGTGCTTCTTCAGTCTCTGATCTTCCTGCCCCAGCCGCCCAAACCAGCGCCGTCAGAACCGCCTGCTCCCGCCTCTTGTGGCCGCCTGTGCTGCCGGGCAGGCCTCACGGCCCCATCATACTCGCATCCCTGGCCTGTCTATCTCTCTACTCACCCACACCTCCTGTTATTTTTCGGTGATGGCAGCCGAACCAGTCAACCCTCGTACTCTCCACCGCATGGGCAGACACTGCCTTGTCTTCCCCGGCTCCATGTCATTCCCTTCGTAGGCCTCGTCGTCGTCCACCGCCCTGGTGCTCTCGGCGTGGCGTGGTGAACTTGGTCAACGAACGACATCCATCGGAAGTGGACTGTACGTGGAGAGGCTGACAGCTGGGTCCACGGCCGCACACAAGGAAATGCCTCCTTATTACACACAAAATAATGATTCCTCCACCTGACATCTGGGACCCACCGGAAGGGCCTCTGTATTTCACGAAAAAAAAGTTCCCTCCGTTGACAGGTTGGACCTACCAACTATATCTTCACATGCAAGGAAGTGCATTCTTATTGCGCACAAAAAAATGAATACCCCCTGCCAGCTGGGACCCACCATAGTGGGAGGCTGACTTGGGGGCCTACTAAGTTGACGGGGACGGAGGGCTTTGTCAACTTAGTCAATATATGAACGATTCTAGCTCCAGTGACCGTACGATGTCCATCCAACGGCCGTAGTGCTTCTTCAACCTCTGGTCTTCTTGCTCCAGCCGCCCAAAGCAGCGCCAGTTGTGCCGCATGCTCCTGCCTCTCGTGGCCGGCTGTGCTGCCGTAGAGGCCTCACCACCCCCATAGTACTCCCACTGCTGGCCAGGCCATCCCTCCACTCACCCACTCCCCCAGTTATTCTGCAGCGACGGTAGCCTCATACCGCAGCCGAACCAGTGAACCCTCGTACTCCTCTCCACTGGGCATCCACTGCCGCGTCTTCCCTGGCTCCACGTCGTCCCCTTCCTAGGCCTTGTCATCGTCCACCGCCATGGTGCTCTCGGCGCAGCCTGGTCAATGTGATCAACGACCGACTTCCATCGGAAGAGTACTGCACGTGGAGAGGCTGACAACTGGGTCCACGGCAGCCCCAAGAAAGTGCCTCCTTATTACACGCAAAATAATTATTCCTCCACCTGACAGTAGGAACCCACCGGACGGGCCACCGTATTTTGCAAAAAAATTGTTTCCCCCTGACTGCTGGGACCCACCGGACGGACCACCGTATTTAATGAAAAAATGTTCCCCCCTGCTGTCAGCTCGGACCCACCGGAAGTGCCTCCTTATTACGCACAAAAAAATGAATACCCCCTGCTAGCTGGGACCCACCTTGGTGGGAGGCTGACTTGTGGGCCTACTAAGTTGACGGGGACGGAGGGCTTTGTCAACTTAGTCAATATGAACGATTCTAGCTCGAGTGACCGTACGATGTCCATCCAACGGCCGAAGTGCTTCTTCAACCTCTGGTCTTCTTGCTCCAGCTGCCCAAAGCAGCACCGGTCGTGCCGCATGCTCCTATCTCCCATGGCCGACTGTGATGCCGCGGAGGCCTCACCGCCTACTAATACTCCCACTGCTGGCTAGGCCATCCCTCTACTCACCCACACCCCCTGTTATTCTGCGGCGACGACAGCCTCACACCGCAGCCGAACCAGTGAACCCTCGTACTCCTCTCCGTATGGGCATTCACTGCCGCGTCTTCCCCGGCTCCGCGCCGTCCCCTTCCTAGGCCTCGCCATCGTCCACCGCCGTGGTGCTCTCGGCGCGGCGTGGTCAATGTGGTCAACGACCGACTTCCATCGGAAGAGTACTGTACATGGAGAGGCTGACAACTGGGTCCACGACAGCCGCAAGGAAGTGCCTCCTTATTATGCGCAAAATAATTATTCCTCCACCTGACAGCGGGGACCCACCGGACGGGCCACCGTATTTCGTGAAAAAAACATTTCCCCCTGACTGCTGGGACCCACCGGCTACTGTAAGTGCATCTAGTGCCCCTTAGTGATTTTGGTGTATTGAAGACTTATAGGTTAAGGGACTAATGCGTTTGTGAGTGTACACAGGTCTATAAGTCTATCAGGAGTGTTATATTTACAGAGAAAGTCGACCCCTAAAAATGAAGTTCTTCAACTGAAGACTTTGATATTCTGAAGACTTTCTGAAGACTTTGAAAGTGAAGAAATTAGTGTGACCTTGAAGACTTGATATTCATTAGTGGAACATGAAGCATGAAGACTTTTGTTTTCGTAGTTTCATTTTCTCTTTCTTGAGTCATAGGAAACACCGTACTGTTAAAGGGGGTCGAGGAAATACTAAGGAAAAATTTCCATGTGATGCTCAACTCAAAATCCTACACCTACCAATTCCTTCGAGTGAAGCCTTTGGAAATCTCATATAGTTCAGTCACTTTCTTCAGTGACAGAGACGAAGTTCTTCTGGTCGCTGATGAATTTGTTCTGACTGAGGAGTTAGAAATTCGTCAGTGCGAATTACCTACACAGTGAGGAACATGATAGCCCTGAGGAATTTGAGAGTCAAATTTCCGACCGTTGCTGTGCTGCGCGCCAGCTGTCCCAAAATATCTTATCCACCTAACGGTCATATCATTGAAGGGCATTTATGTCTTATCATGTTGGGCTGCTCCCTAGGCTATAAATAGCCGCCCCCTACAACAACTAGCTGGTTGGCTGCTCCGAGAGAACTTGACACTTGTCATTTGAGAGCAACCCATCCTCCGAGGACTTTGAGCGAAAATCATCAAGTGAGGAAAATCCCAAACCCAAACACCTACAAAACCCAAAGTGATTGAGCATCACTGAAGAAATTGATCCCGCGTGGATCTGACGCTTGTTACCTTTGAAGACTGTGCTTCCTCCAGACGGTTAGGCGTCAAGGTCTAGAGCATCCAAGAGGAATTGTGGATCGCCGAGTGACCAAGTCTGTGAAGGTTTGGAAGTCGCCTGAAGACTTACCACGAGTGATTGGACGAGGTCTGCGTGACCTTAGTTCAAGGAGAATACGGTGAGGACTGGGTGTCCTGAGCTGCGTGCTCAGCGACTGGGTGTCTGGGACTGCGTGTCCTCGAGTTTAAATACTCAGCCGCTCCAACCAGACGTACAACTGAGACAACAGTTGGAACTGGTCTACCAAATCATTGTCTTCACCAACCTAACTGGTTCTATTTCCTCAACCCTTTCATTTCCTCATTACTGTGTTGAGTGTTTGTTCATATCTGTGTTTGAAGACTTTGACTGAAGACTTTCTCAATTTCCTTAGTTCAATTTCTTCAGTCTGTTTGTCTTCATCTTGTGTTATCCTGTGATTACGCTTTCTGTACTCTGTGCTAGTCATCATTTCATCATGATGACCATGCGTGTATTCTGTTATGCTTACTTCTGAGTACTTATTCCGCTGCTAATAGTTCTTCGCTAAGGAATTCCCTCACCGGCAAATTCCTCAGTGAAGAATTCATAAAAATCGCCTATTCACCCCCCCCTCTAGTCGACATAACGCACTTCCAATTGGTATCAGAGCAAGGTACTCCCTTGTTCTGTGTGATTTTGGTTTAACTGCCTGGAGTTTAGTTATGTCGACCGCAGGTATGAAGAAAGTGACATGCCCTATCTTTGACGGTCGTGACTATCCCAAGTGGAAGGCCATGATGAGGAAGCGCCTCATGGCAAGGGACAGCGAGCTGTGGACCGTCACTGAGATTGGTCTTACTGATCTATGCAAGTCGGCGAATGCATATGATATTCGCAAATACACTCAACTTGACTGCATGGCGAAGGATATCATCTGTTCTTGCCTATCCAGAGATCAAATCAGGCACATTATGGATCTTTGCAATGCAAAGCTTATCTGGGACCGAATCTCTGATGTCTATGAAGGTCATCGAACCCGTCATGATCCCTGGTTTGAGGACTTCAAGGAATCTCTCAAAACGATGACTTTCGAGCCAGAATCATCATCGTCTGCATCATGTCTCATGGCAAAGGGTGACGAGGTAACCGAATGTTCCTCATCTGAATTTAGTGACTGTGAATCTGATGATGATATTGAACCTTGCTATACCAAACTTGTTTGCATTGCTACCAAACAACAACATGCCTTGGAAAAGGTTCAAAACATGCTAGCTAAGAGTGATGATATGTTATGTGAAGAAATGGATCGCACTAAAGCCCTGACTGAAAATCTTCAGAGACTTCAGTCTAGGCTTGATAACCTTCAAAGTCATCATAACACTCTCTTATCTGATCATGAGAAACTTTCTTATGAATTTCTTCAAAGAAAGCAAGATCTTGAGAAGCTAAGAGTGAGTTATGAAGATCTTTAGAAGGAGCGCGATTCATTACTTGCTCAACAAATCAGCGCTTCTCAGGAAGAATTTATTCCTCCATGCTTAAAGTGCATTGAATGTGAATCTGCTAATTCTTCACCTGAATGTTCAAATGCTTCAACTGTTACAAATTCTTCACCTGCCTCTGCTATCACTAATTCCTCATCTGAGGACAATGCTAGTATTACTGACGATGCAGGGCTGAAAGAACTGTACACTACAGGCATGTACAAAAGCCTCAAAGGGCATCAGATTCTTTGTGATGTGCTCAAAAAGCAGATCCTCAACAGAAACCCTAGGAAAGAGGGTATTGCCTTTGTGAGGAAACTCAATGCTGATGGAACATATTGGAAGCCTGAGCAGTACCCCAAAACCTCATGGGTTGCTGCAAAGGGACCTCCAGTTGATCCATCCATGTTATCTGGCTTTACATGTGAATCTCCTCATTCTTCTGATGAGTCATTTGACTCCAACTATGAACTGTTCAAAAATCAGAATGGTGAAGTATTTGCTAGATATGTCGGGACTAACTGCAGGAACGGTTCCCCTATGAAGAAAATCTGGGTTCCCAAAAGTTATGTTGAAAGTCTTCAGGTGAATGTCCTCATGACACCACCTGTGAAGAATAGGAACCCCAGAACAAACTCTTCATATGGACCTAATTCTTCATATGGATCCAAGTCCTCATATGGACCAAATTCCTCACGTGGATCAAATTCCTCAACTGGATCAAAGTCCTCATATGATCATCATCGTGCTAACAACTCTGTTTCGCAGGGTAGAGCTAAGGGCTATGAATATGCACATTATTCTTCAAATCATTATGCTCATAAGTCCTCGAAGAATTTCTCTGCTTATTCATATGCTTACCCTAACCCCTCTTATGTGAAACGAAATGGTTTGGCTTCTATGCCACCATTCTCGTTTGGTGCTCGCAGAGTGATGAACTCTTTGCCACCCCTTCAGTTGTGGGTGGTGAAGAAAAAGATCTAATCTCTTCTGCAGGGTCAGGTCTCCAGACGTGCCTTAACGTCTGAAGAATTTGCTGGGGACCTGACAAAATGCCTGAAAGGATGCAGGCTAACCATGATGAAATGAATCTTCATTTCACATGTCCTCCTACTGCTATATCTGTTTCCCGCTTGATGAAATTCATCTGATGAACTTGATATCATATTCTTCACTGATGAAGCATATGAGATTGTAAGTTACACTAATTCATCTGCAGGATGATCAACCCAAAACCACTGAATGGGTCCTCGATAGTGGATGTACAAATCACATGACTGGTGACAAGAATCTTTTGGTGGATGCTCCCTTATCACCGTCACATCTGAAGCATATCATCTTTGCTGACAAAGGCAAAAGTCAGGTATTGGGTCTTGGTAAGGTTGCGATCTCTAAGGATAAACACATGGACAAAGTCATGCTTGTTGAGTCCTTAGGATACAACCTCATGTCAGTCTCAATGCTTTGTGATCTTGACATGGTTGTTGTCTTTGGCAAGTATCACTGTGTTGTGATTATGGAAGCTGACAATTCCAAAGTCTTCGAAGGCTTTAGGAGAGGAGATTTGTATATTGTTGATTTCTCTACAGGACCACAACCAGCCGTGTGTCTACTTGCAAAAGCTTCAGAAGGCTGGCTATGGCATCGACGACTTGGTCACGCAGGCATGAGGAATTTGCACACGCTTGCGAAGAAGAAGCATGTCATTGGCATTGAGAATGTCAAATTCCTCAAGGATCACTTATGCGGAGCCTGTGAAGCTGGAAAAATGACCAAGGCCAAGCATCCAGCGAAGACTATCATGACCACTACTCGTCCATTCGAATTGCTTCACATGGACCTCTTCGGACCTAATCATTACTTAGCAGTCACTAATGCTGCTTCTCTATATGGTTTTGTTATTGTTGATGATTACTCTCGATATACATGGGTACACATTGTTACTTACAAACATGAAGTGCAGGAAGTCTTCAAACGATTTTCCTCGAGGGCTTCAACCAACTTTGGTGTGAAGATCAAGCAGATGAGAAGTGACAATGGAACTGAGTTCAAGAATTCCGGTCTTGATGACTATCTTGATGAACTTGGTATTACTCATGAGTTATGTGCTCCTTATACTCCTCAGCAAAATGGCGTCGTGGAGCGCACGAACAAAACTCTTGTTGAAATGGCTCGCACTATGCTTGATGAATACAAAACGCCTGATCGTTTTTGGATTGATGCAATTGATACTGTGTGCCACATCATCAACAGAGTATATCTTCACAAATTCTTCAAGAAGACGGCCTATGAACTCCTCACTGACAAGAAACCCAATGTGAGTTATTTCAAAGTCTTCGGCGCAAAATGTTGGATTAGAGATCCTCACCACAATTCTAAATTTGCACCGAAAGCACATGAAGGTTTCATGCTTGGTTACGGAAAGGACTCGCACACCTACAGAGTCTTCAACATCGCTCTTCACAAGATTGTTGAAACTGTAGATGTGCGGTTCGATGAAACTAATGGCTCGCAAAGAGAGCACCTACCTTCTGTGTTAGATGAACCAGCACCTGAGGATTCTATCAAGTTCAAGGTAACTGAGGATGTCATTCCTACTGAAGAACTTGCTGAAGAATTCATTCCAGTTCGCGAAGAACGTCGAGCTGACGCACCTGAAGATAATGATGAAGACAATGGTGCTGAGGAAAATGATCAAATACCTCGACGTCAACCAGCTCATCCTCGCGTTGCAAAAGAAGTACAAGTTGACAAGATCATCGATGACATTGAAGCGCCAGGTCCTCTCACACGCTCAAAAGCTTCACATTTATCTAACTTTTGTGGGCACTATGCTTTTGTCTCTATCACAGAGCCCACTAAGGTAGATGAAGCATTTTTGGAGCCGGAGTGGATTCAGGCTATGCAAGAAGAATTACATCAGTTCGAGCTCAACAATGTCTGGGAACTGGTCAAACGTCCAGATCCTCACAAGCATAATATCATTGGCACAAAGTGGATCTACTGCAACAAGCAAGATGAAAATAGCCTTGTGGTAAGGAATAAGGCACGACTAGTAGCTCAAGGCTACACACAAGTTGAAGGAATTGATTTCGATGAAACTTTTGCACCTGTTGCTAGACTTGAGGCTATTCGCATATTACTTGCTTATGCTAATCATCATGATATCATCTTATATCAAATGGATGTGAAAAGTGCATTCCTCAATGGTAAGCTTGAGGAAGAAGTATATGTTGCTCAACCCCCAGGTTTTGAAGATCCAAAGAATCCTGACAAAGTCTTCAGACATAATAAGGCCCTCTATGGCCTCAAGCAAGCCCCTCGGGCGTGGTATGATACATTGAAGGAATTCTTCGTGAAGAATGGCTTCACACCCGGTTCACTCGACCCTACTCTCTTTACTAAATCTTATGATGGTGAACTGTTTGTGTGCCAAATATATGTTGATGATATTATCTTTGGCTGTACTGACCAACGTTATAGTGATGAATTTGCCTATATGATGAGTGAAGAATATCAAATGTCTATGATGGGAGAGTTGAAATTCTTCTTAGGTCTTCAAATTCGTCAACATCGCAATGGCATATTCATATCTCAGGAGAAATACCTCAAAGATGTACTGAGGAAATTCGGCATGCAAGATTGCAAAGGCGTCAAAATTCCTATGCCCACAAAAGGCCAACTATGCACTGATGAAAATGGTATTGAGTTCGACCACAAGGTATACCGCTCCATGATTGGTTCTTTATTGTACTTATGTGCATCTAGGCCAGATATAATGCTTAGTGTTGGCATGTGTGCCAGATTTCAAGCTGCACCGAAGGAATCACACCATAAGGCTGTGAAGCATATTCTTCGATATCTAGCTCACACACCAACACTAGGATTATGGTACCCCAAGGGCTCTATTTTTGATCTCATTGGATATTCTGACTCTGACTATGGTGGTGATCGTGTGGACCGCAAGTCAACCTCTGGCACTTGTCATTTCCTCGGACGATCTTTGGTCTGTTGGTCCTCGAAGAAACAGAACTGCGTATCACTGTCTACTGCGGAAGCTGAATACATTGCTGCTGGATCATGCTGTGCTCAACTGCTTTGGATGAAGCAAACGCTCAAGGACTATGGCGTCAATGTGAAGAATGTGCCTCTCCTCTGTGACAATGAGAGTGACATCAAGATTGCTCACAACCCAGTTCAGCACTCGAAGACAAAGCACATTCAGATTCATCATCATTTTCTTCGTGATCATGTGTTGAAGGGCGACATCTCTATCGAGCACGTGAAGACTGAAGAACAGCTAGCTGATATCTTCACTAAGCCCTTGGATGAGAAGAGATTTAGCAAGTTGCGGTGTGAGATAAATATCTTAGAATCTTCGAATGTTCTTTGAAAAGGACACACATCCTAACACTTATGCAGAATTGATGACTTAGATGTGCAACACATGAAGAAACGTTTTTCTTCAATCAATGAAGAATAACACTCTAAGTGTGAAGAAATTAATGAAGAATTTGATTCTCAGAACCCTATGACAATTGTACGCGGTGTCTGAAATCATCATTCTTATACGGTGTGTCACACCACCTCAAAAAGTTGAAAATCTTCAAATTTGAGTTTTTCCTCAGTTTTGAAATTCTACAGTTTTTCAAATTCTTCAACTTTTCAAAATCTTCACTGGTTCCTTCGTTTTTCTTCATTGGCTATATATATAAGTTTATTTCCTCTACAACATTCACTTATAGCTCTTTCTTCAAGTTGCTTTTTCTGCTAAGTGAATGTGATCGGACCCTTCCCCTCTATGCTATACTCAACCCAATCTATTCACAAATTCTTCATGTGCATTCTATTTAAAACTCGTTCAAAGTCTTCACTGTGTCCTTGGCAGCTGAAGAAATTGCGAACGAAACTTTAAAACAAATCTTATCCAAATTTTCGGTTTTGCCGCACAAAATGTTCCGCATCCCACGATGCATTATTCTATTCACCCACGATCGTACATGATCTCCACTACACAGTACGTGGGTGACACATGTCGCGTGAAGGAGAAAGGGCAGGGGCACGTTCGTCCTAAATCTTCGGGCGAATAGTTTTTCACCGTGTCTATAAATACCCCTCTCCCCTTCCTCACTTCATTTACTCCGCTCGACCATCTCTCTCCCGCTCGAGCTCCTCAAACCCTAGCGCCACCGCTACTCCATCATCGCTGGTGAGGAAGAGCTTCGCTGCCTCGACCTCGTCGCCGCCGTACTCACGCCGACCGCGGAAATCTTAACTCCGCCGCCGCCGTAGCTGTCTTCCTCCGCCGAGTTAGGGCAAGGAAGATCTAACCTGACAAACTTCCCGTCTGTTCTTCTCAGTTCATCGTGTTCTACATTTCGGGTAATTAAAAGTTGCTTTCATTACTCGCTTTGGTTCTCAAGCTTTCCTGAAAATCTTCAAAGGTGTTTATTCTTCAAATCTTCACATATACGAACACCTCAAACAAACTATGCTCTTGATTCGTTTCTCTAAGCAATGATTTTCCTCAAGATTCCTCAATTGTATGGATTCTCGATCTATACAACTCCGGAACCTAAGGCAAAGATCGCTTAGTGAAATTCTTCAAGGCTCATCTGGTCAAATTCCTCAAAACTTGTTCTTTTCGAAAAACCTTCTCAGAACGCATATGACCTCTCCAAATTCCTCACACCTGTACTCTGTTCACAGGTACTCATGTCTGCTGCTGAATCACTAGGTTCTCATCAACTTAACTCATTTGCAGCGTTCCTCGAAGAAAAACTGCATACTTCTTTAGAGAACTCAATTGTTCAAATTCCTCAACTGAAGAATATGGCAGACGGTAAGAAGCCTCAGAAGGGAGGAAAGAAACCTGAAGTTATGACTGCGTTTGAAATCCCTGAGGAAATTTATGCTGACTATTGCACACCTGATGAAGCAAAATATGGCAAGGAAAACAAAAATCAGTGCAAGGTGCGCATTCAGAAGATTGAACGGAGATGGGCAAGGGAATGGAGGGAATACAGATATGTGACTCCAAAGTACATGAAGAAATTCTCCCTCAATCCTCCGTGCCCAAGAGCTCCATTGGCACCTGGCCAAGTAGCTGACCCCACGAGCATCAAACGTGCTGAGGACTTTCCTGAAGAATGGGCTAAGCGCCAAGCCAAATTGGCAAGACAGGCCAAGGAGGTAGTGAAGAAATTCAATGAGGATTCTTCCACTGCTACTGCTACTGAGGCCTCGGTCCAACCGAGGAAATCCATGCCAAAGAAGCCTGCTCGTAAGCCAAGTGCTTCACCATCAGCGCCCTCACGGCCAAGTTCCTCAGCAGCGCCCTCACGGCAAATTCCTCACACTGCTCCTGCTCCACCCAAGTCCTCAGCAGTTCCGACAAAGTCCTCAGCTCCTGTGCATTTGACTACATGTCAAAGGACTGCTGGTTTCTCGATTGCCTCTGGTGTCTCAGCAAGTTCCTCAGCTGCACCAATTTCATCATCTGGCCCGACTCTGCTGAAGACCAAAGCAACAGCTGGACGAGGTCCTCGGCCAAGTCCAAAGAAGAAATAGGTCGCATTCCATGTGCCATCTGATGATGAAGCTTCTGATGATGAACTCGCAGAAATCATCAGAGACAGACAGGTGAAGGCTGCTAGAGCCAAAGGCACATCTGTGCCACTGCTGTTGGATCCGAGGAAAATCCTCGATTATATTGATCTCTGGCACAAGGACCCAAACACCCCCATGCCTGATTTTCATCTGACCGCTGGTCAAAATCACATGCTGACCCATTTCATCACTGAAGAGAAATGGAAGTTTGAAAAGGCAAGAGAAATTAAGAAAGCTCAATACAGAAAGGAGAAGTTCCTAAAGAAAAATGTTGTCAAAATGACACCTGAAGAACTTCTCAAGGTCCAGACTGAAATTCAAGACCTCAGCAAAAACTTCGATGCTTATTATGCTGATTGGCAAGGGGCCAAAGTCAGATTCGTCAACCTGACGAAGAAACTCACAAATGTTGCAGCCTCAACGCAACATGAAATTCCTCAGGCTGAAGCCTCAGCTCAGCCGACTGAAGAACATGCCAGCACCGCTGATGAAGTTCAGGCTGCTGATGAAAATGTCAGTTCCAGGGCTGATGATCCCATTCCAGCCACTGAAGAAATTGCCAGGGCATCCACTAGTGGTGCGCCTGAAGAAACTGAAGAAGTCAGGGCAACTGCATCAATTGCGCCTGAAGAAAATCAACCAGATTCCTCAGCTCCATCTGCGCCTACACCAACTACAATTCTTCCCTGTGCATTCGATGTGAAGAAGACCAAGGCTGCAGAGTGAGCTGCAGTGAAGAAAAGGAAGGCATCAGCTGTGTCAAATTCTTCGGCTGCGAAGAAAATGAAGCCAATGACCAGCTCACTCGAAAATCCAATTGATGCCGTTCCGATTTCCTCCATGCCATCAAAGGACCTTGTTCCTTTTGGAGAAGACTATGAGATCCCCATCGGATCTGATGAAGAACATCATTCTGCTGCTTCGTCAGAGCAGATTGATGAAGAAATTGAAGTGGACGCAATCCCTTCAACGCCAGTCATTTCCTCACCTATGCCTCAGTTCACAGCTGAAGAGGCAGGTGTTGAGGAAATTGAAGATGAAGATGTGGATATTGGGTGCACCACACCTGTGATGAATGATGACTTTTGGGAAAGTCAGCATCCCAATACTCCTCTCTTCACCCCGCTCCAACAGATTCCTCAGTCCCTTGCACCAACAGTTCAAATGGGCTCTGAATAAACTCATCCCACTCTCTCAGTGCATGAAGAAATTCCAGTCACTAGTGCTGATGAACCTGCTGCTGCTGATCCTCAGACTGCACCTATTGAGGAACAAGAAATTCCTCAGCCTGAAGAACCTGAGCTTGCGATTCCTGAGGTGGTGATGCAACTCACTGACATCCCTCTGCCAAAGCAAAAGAATCCATTCTCAAGCAAACAAAAGTTCAAGGCTGATGATTTCTTTGCTGAGCATGTATTCTTCACTGATTACAATCCATATGATTCTGCTCGCATAAGGAAGAGGCGTTTCTGGACTGCCAGCCAAGCCAATTTCTATTCCTTAGTGCTCTTCAACAAAGACAAAGTCTTCGATCATGCACATATTCCTCATGTGGACATGGAGTCTCTGCCCGGCTTTGAGCCAGTCCTCAGTGTTCTTCACGATGCAGGACTTCTGAATTTCTGCATTGATATCTATGACTGGAATGAAGAACTCATTCTTCAATTTTATGCAACCCTGCACATCACCGGAAACGCTGAAGACGTGAACACATGGGTATTAGACTGGATGTCTGAAAATACTTACTACAAGGCACCAGCAACTGAATTGCTTCGTGCTCTACCACTCAGTCCTCCAATTGATGATGCTCGTTGTATCTACAATGAACCAGAACTTTCAAATCACTATATGCAAGTGCTGATGAAGCCTTTGAAGCCAAGGCAGGTCCCAAGAACCAAATTCCTCGTCAAGGAATTATTGTATGTGCCTCGGACTGTCTATCGAATTCTGACGAAGACAATGAGTCCTATCAAAGGCCATGACTCAAATGATGAAGAAGTCATTGGCATCATGAAGAATATGCTTTTCAACATCATTCATGGCGTTCCCATAAACTTCCATGATTTCTTCATGAGGACTCTGGCCAATATTGCTATGTCACCATTCGAGCTGAAGCCCTATGCTCCTTGGATAATGAGATTCATCAGGGCAAGATCTTCACTGAATTACAAAGCTGACACTCTGAACCACGGTAGCTACTTGCCTCCCATTGAAGTCCTCAAACGGACAGTTTCATCAGCTGATGATAAAGGCAAGGCCGCTGCTGTGATCGATGAAGGCATTCGTCCATTGGATGGTCAATTTCGCAAGGCTGCATCTTACTCTACCAATGACGATTCTACCACACATGACTCTGCCGCAAATACCTCAGCCAAGCAAAATCCTCAAGCCACAGCACCCAGGGTGATGATTGACCGTGAGTTACTCCTCAGTCTTCATCAAAAGGTTGATCGCAATCATAAATGGGTCAAGCGTCAGTTTGATTCAATTCTTCACAACATGACCTCAACACACAATGCAGTGAAGAAGAACCACTACTACCTCCATGAAACCTTCAACCGCACCTGGGCTGTTCTCTCTCATGTCTACAGCGCTGCTGATCTGAAGACTATGGGTCTCAAGGAAGACTTTGACTGGTCTGCACCTCCACCGAAGAAATTCAAGAAGGTCAAAGTTCCTTCCTTGGTGGCCAGCTCTTATTCTTCATCGCATGACACTGATGAGTATGAAGATTTGGACGACACTGCGGCAGGCCCTGCTACAACAAACAACCCCGACAACGCTGGCGCTCCTCCATCGACTTGAAATTCTTCAGGGGCGTTAGTCCTCAGTTTCAATCCTTTTGGTCATTTGATGACCAAGGGGGAGAAATCTGAGTTAGTCTTCAAGCGGGTCTATATTAAGGGCATTTTTTTAAGTTACAACTCTCATTCTTCTGAAACTTTTATTTGGATCGAGTTGTAATCTTAAACCCGATGGTGCGCTGATACTTTTGTTGCATTATGCTCTGCATGCTTATTCCTCGTTAATGACTTTGCACGCATGCTGAATCTCATCAGGCACCATATTTCATCATGCATTTCAAGTTCTTCATATTATATATCAAATGCGTGTATGAATTACCAGATATAGGGGGAGATCTCCATGATTCAACTCTTCAAATGTGCATTGCCTCAAAAGCAAATTCCTCACTATGCACATCTTCAGGGGGAGTTCTACTATATCTTGTAATCAAATTCCTCAATATCAGTGTATACACTTCATATATTTATCCCCGTTGAAAACTTAACCTATGTTGTCATCAATCACCAAAAAGGGGGAGATTGTAAGTGCATCTAGTGCCCCTTAGTGATTTTGGTGTATTGAAGACTTATAGATTAAGGGACTAATGCGTTTGTGAGTGTACACAGGTCTATAAGTCTATGAGGAGTTTGATATTTACAGAGAAAGTCGACCCCTAAAAATGAAGTTCTGCAACTGAAGACTTTGATATTCTGAAGACTTTCTGAAGACTTTGAAAGTGAAGAAATTGGTGTGACCTTGAAGACTTGATATTCATTAGTGGAACATGAAGCGTGAAGACTTTTGTTTTCGTAGTTTCATTTTCTCTTTCTTGAGTCATAGGAAACACCGTACTGTTAAAGGGGGTTGAGGAAATACTAAGGAAAAATTTCCATGTGATGCTCAACTCAAAATCCTACACCTACCAATCCCTTCGAGTGAAGCCTTTGGAAATCTCATACAGTTCAGTCACTTTCTTCAGTGACAGAGACGAAGTTCTTCTGGTCGCTGATGAATTTGTTATGACTGAGGAATTAGAAATTCGTCAGTGCGAATTACCTACACAGTGAGGAACATGATAGCCCTGAGGAATTTGAGAGTCAAATTTCCGACTGTTGCTGTGCTGCGCGCCAGCTGTCCCAAAATATCTTATCCACCTAACGGTCATATCATTGAAGGGCATTTATGTCTTATCATGTCGGGCTGCTCCCTAGGCTATAAATAGCCGCCCCCTACAACCACTAGCTGGTTGGCTGCTCCGAGGGAACTTGACACTTGTCATTTGAGAGCAACCCATCCTCCGAGGACTTTGAGCGAAAATCATCAAGTGAGGAAAATCCCAAACCCAAACACCTACAAAACCCAAAGTGATTGAGAATCACTGAAGAAATTGATCCCGCGTGGATCTGACACTTGTTACCTTTGAAGACTGTGCTTCTTCCAGACGGTTAGGCGTCAAGGTCTAGAGCATCCAAGAGGAATTGTGGATCGCCGAGTGACCAAGTCTGTGAAGGTTTGGAAGTCGCCTGAAGACTTACCACGAGTGATTGGACGAGGTCTGCGTGACCTTAGTTCAAGGAGAATACGGTGAGGACTGGGTGTCCTGAGCTGCGTGCTCAGCGACTGGGTGTCCGGGACTGCGTGTCCTCGAGTTTAAATACTCAGCCGCTCCAACCAGACATACAACTGAGACAGCAGTTGGAACTGGTCTACCAAATCATTGTCTTCACCAACCTAACTGCTTCTATTTCCTCAACCCTTTCATTTCCTCATTACTGTGTTGAGTGTTTGTTCATATCTGTGTTTGAAGACTTTGACTGAAGACTTTCTCAATTTCCTCAGTTCAATTTCTTCAGTCTGTTTGTCTTCATCTTGTGTTATCCTGTGATTACGCTTTGTGTACTCTGTGCTAGTCTTCATTTCATCATGATGACCATGCGTGTATTCTGTTATGCTTACTTCTGAGTACTTATTCCGCTGCTAATAGTTCTTCGCTAATGAATTTCCTCACCGGCAAATTCCTCAGTGAAGAATTCATAAAAATCGCCTATTCACCCCCCCCTCTAGTCGACATAACGCACTTCCAGCTACATCTTCGCACGCAAGGAAGTGCGCTCGGGCAAAAAAAATGATTCTCTCCCCTGACTGCTGGGACCCACCAGCTACATCTTCGCACAGAAGGAAGTGCCTGACAGTCGAGACCCACCTGGTCGAAGAGTATGTAGCATTGTCATTCTGGTCGCGAACGTGTACGTACATATATACTGGTTGATGTAGAGGCGCGCACGTGTCATAGTAGAGGCGCGCACGTGTCGTAGTAGAGGCACGCACGTAGCATGTACACGTACATACAACGGCCAGGGTGCAAGAAATAAAATACGGCCATGTACGTACATACGGGCGGGGTCTCGAACGCCTACTCGCGCATACGTACGGCTAGGGCTCGTGTACATGGCTGGGTCAGAACGGAGAAACTACGTCGTCGTCATGTTCATGGGGAGGCAATGGAATGCGTCATGTTCATGGGGAGGCAACGGATTGTGTCGTGTTCATCGGGAGGCAACGGAACATGTGGGAGCCAATCGGCTTGGACGGAACAGGCGATGGAAACGAGGCCTAGCGTACTGCACAACGGAGGAAACGGCCTTGTGTTCGATCGGCCACGTTCTAAACGGGATCCTGTTCATCGGGAGGGATCTGGCGTACCGCAAAACGGAGGAAACGGACTTGTGTTGGACCTCCTACGGTCGAAACGGGGTCCTGTTGATCGGGAGGGGTGTGGCGTACCGCAAAAAGGAGGGAACATGTAACGCCCCGGATACAACTTTCCATATTCGTAACTCCAACTCTTGCCTTTTCCGGAGATGCGATATGTTATTTCCTTCGTGGTTAGGTTTTGACTTTTGTTTTGCATTGTTTTTCATGTCTTGCATTTCATATCATAGCATCATGCGCTTTGCATCTGCATGTTTTAAGAAAACTCGTAACCGTTCGCAGTTGCCCTTTCTCTCTTTGCCTCCGTTGTCATTTTGTCAAGCCCCTTGTCCTCAATGAGAATAAGTAGTATGCCAAATCCATTGCTTGCCATCAATTTAATTTGATGAAGGATAAGCATACAATTAATCTTATTCTTATTTCCTCGAGGTGATTGAATTCTTTTCTTCCGGAGATTGTTCATGATGAAGTAATTCTCGGTTCTAGTGTTTCATCTATTCTTTTTCCGGAGTTCCAAGTTTTCCGCTTTATCTCATCAGGAAGCTCCATCTAAATCATCGCAAGGCTTCACCTTGAGTTTTCAACTTCTCTTTCTTTTCATCATCCTTCTATTACCGGAGTTCTCCATGGAGGCTCTACATGATGGTTCATCAAGGATTCCTTTCATTCTCGTTTTATTCTTCAAAAAAATTCTCGAAGTTATGACCCGCCAAGCTATACTCAAAATTAAACATGGTGCTCAACACATGTTTTGTTTTGAGGCGTTCAAGTATTCTTCTTCTTGCATTTCGAAGTGCAATCCTTTCTACCTTAGCTTTTGAGGTGGTGTTATATCATTCTTGGCAATTTCCATTCAGGTTTCGCGATTCACATGTTGTCAAGAATGAGGTATTTTAAATCCATCAATCTCTTTGTTGGAGTTATCTTGGGATAGATTTTACCTAAAGCCTTCCCTAAGGAATGTTGCTATTGTGGTGCTTATCAATGATCCAAGTTATCTCTCTATCATCTTGGTGAAGAAGTTTTCATCTTCTTGTTGATCTCAATCCAATCAACTGTTTCTGTTAGTGGTGGGTTGTCACCCCATAATTTTGAGATGTGTTCCATAAGCCCACAACAAGCTTGTTCTTTCCGTTGTTGGTTTTCCAACAACTCCGTTCTAACCTTCTTGGAAGGGTGCCTTCCAAGTTCTTTTGTGGCAGAAGTTGGCATTTTCTCCTACATTATGTTTTTCCAATGATCTATCTTCTATTCTGTCTTCCGGAGGCATTGTGATGTTGCTCTTTTCACTCATCATCTCGAATTGTGAGGATCATGTTTTTTCGTGCTTATCCTTTTAACCGGAGTGTTGTGCTCTCTTCAAGTTCTTTCATCTTATCAAGTTTTGCCTCTCTTTTCAACCTGAGTGCGGTCTGAAATCCTTCTTACCCATTATGCCATTCTTTCAATAGTTCCGGAGGTAGTGTGTTGTTGAATTCATCAAGTATCGTCCCATCTTCTCAAGTTCATGTTCTATTACTTCCATGTTCAACCGGAGTGCTGCCCGAATTCTTCCTCTCTCATCTTGTTTTAACCGGAGTGGTTTCAAATTCTATCTTGTCCATTAAACTCTTGATTCATGTCTTTGCAACCTTCAAGTTCTTGTAATGTCCCTTGTTCCTCTTGCCCAACGGACTATTTGCAATCTTGGCCATCTCCGTTGTTTTGTTTCTTTCAATTTGTTCAACCTTTCAAGGTTCTTTGGTTTCACTCATTGGTCGAAGAAGCAACCTAGTTTACCTCTTATCTTCCTCTTCCCTTTCCCTCCGGTGCCATCCTAGATCTCGGGACGAGATCCTCTCGTAGTGGTGGAGTGTTGTAACGCCCCGGATACAACTTTCCATATTCGTAAATCCAACTCTTGCCTCTTCCGGAGATGCGATATGTTATTTCCTTCGTGGTTGGGTTTTGTCTTTTGTTTTGCATTTTTTTTTCATGTCTTGCATTTCATATCATAGCATCATGCGCTTTGCATCTGCATGTTTTAAGAAAACTCGTAACCTTCGTAGTTGCCCTTTCTCTCTTTGCCTCCGTTGTCATTTTGTCAGGCCCCTTGTCCACGTTGACCTCCTCGGACCGCTTTGCATTTGTTGGTCGTTCCAGTCCAACCGAGTTTTGTTCCCCTCTTATTTGTCTACCTACGCAACCTCTCTGCACAACCACCAACCCCCCTCGTGTGCACGTCCGAAACTTGCCCGAACCCGACCCACTCAGTCTTTACCGTTGGTTCCGGATCATCCCCTAACGTCTATAAAACATCTCTGTTTTCTCTTTTGGACTCTGTAACCTATTTATTTCGGACCGCCCGATCGCGATCGGAGGATCCAAATCATCCCCCTTTCGCATATATATAGTTCACCCTAGTCCCTAGTCAATTTTGATCAAACCCTAGTCCCTAGCCTTGTCCCATCCATCCATCAAATCCTCCCCGCCGCTGCTCCTCTCTTCCTTGGGGTCGCTCCCGATCCAAAATCCACCAACCAGAGCCAGCGCCCGATCCAAATCCTCTCTCGCCCTCCGACCACCTCCCTTGTTCTCTGCGCCGCTCCATTCCTAGCCTCCCACGCGCAGCCGCATGCCCGACCTCGAGCTCTCCCGTAGCCAGCCGACGCTTGATCCAGGTTGGATCGAGGCCACGGCCTTGCTCCCTTTGCCTCCTCACCCCCGAGCAGCTCGCGAGGCACCGGCCTCCTCAGCTCCTCCGGCCCTGCAGCAACCTCGCCAGAGCTGCACCCGCTTCACCGTCGGCGACCACCTCCATCAGGTCGGAGCCCGCACCCCTCGTTGCTTCTCCTTCTCCCGTTCCATCTGGTTCCCTCTCTCACTTGCTCTCTGTCTTCTCCATGGAGACCCACAGGAGCTCGCCGCTGCCGTTGGACGTCCTCCGGCGAGGAATCAGCATCCCACGCCCGGATCCGTCTTCCTTCGCGCCTTCCCTGCCTTGGATCCGGTCGTCCCCGCGTCGCCGTGCCCTGCATCCCGCGACCAGCCGCGCCAAGTCCCTCGTCGCGCCACCAGGCCAGAGCCGCCTGCTTCGTGCGCCTGCGCCCCGCGAGCGTCCGAGGCCGCAGCCACCTCCTCGTCCAGGACCACCTCCCCGCGCCGGCGAGTGCCACCGCCGGAGCTGTTCCGTTCCTCGCCCGAACCAGCAGGCCGTCCTCACCGCCCTGCCCCTTTTCCCTACTTCGCTGAAGCTCTCTGTCTCACTGGACTCCCTCTCTTTTCTCTATA